>NC_067137.1:69582330-69872330 GCF_903995435.1 Acomys russatus
GATATGTCTCTAAAATTTTAGCAAGTAGAAAAAAAGATATTAGACAGAGATATACAGAATGTCTGAATAGTATTACAAATAGTAAATTTTAGTTAATTGATACATTGTCATCATTCATCTAATTGAAAACCTTTCTTCTTCAGTTTTTAAAATCAAAAATGTAACTGTCACTCATTTCAAAGAGGAAAAGTGATTTAAATTTGAATACTGAATTTGATACAAATTTTTGCCAAAAAAAATTCAAGCAACTTAAAATGGGCAAAGACATTTTAATGGCTTCTGTGGTTAAAAGCAACAAAATTAATAATTACAATATGGCTGTATATGTATTTGGGTGCTTTTAGCACTTACATGTTTACCTCTAGAACATGTTTGGTCATAACACATACATACTATTCAATATTTGTATGATTCAATGTCCCATGTTGAAACCTAAGACAGTAGACGTGATGAAATTAGTGTGCTTTTATGATATCAAAATTATCAGAAGCCTCACAGACCTGTGTTCATCCCATGCCTATTAGCCAAGTTAAATCTATTTATATACATCCAAAATTAAAAGTCCTATAAACTAAAGTGGACAGAATTAAATCCAATCTTTGTAAGACCCATATCCTCAAATCCCAAATGCCCGTACTGAAGGTTTTAGTGTGTGAGAATATACCGGTTATTCTTAGGCCTTCTGAGAGTATTCACAATTCCCTTTAAATGCCATATTCTGTAGGACTCTGAGGTTTTTGAAGACCTTATCTATTCTATCTTATCTGTCTATAGAATCATATCAGTCTGTTACATCTAGGATGTATATTCTTGTGATATAAATGGACTAGTAATTGAAATGACCACGATTTGATCAGTTGCCAATTCAGTTGTCTAACTTACTTATCCTAATCAGTCTGCAGTAGGATTTTCAAAATATTGGAGGTAGACCTTGTATTCTACTTGAGTGCTATGGGTACAATAGCTCATATTAGAGTAGAAATATATATAATGTGTGTGAAGAATAACCTTAAATTTGAATTCTATATCAGTGTATCAAAATTAAACTTATTTTGCATCAATATACAAATTTCTATATCAATGAGTTGTAGAACAAAAAAACCAGGCTTTGAAGCTGGACCAGACCTGACAGGATTCATTTCTCCCAGCATGCTGGGTGCTAACATCCTACATCCTTCATGTTCCAGCACCAAGTGCTTCAGTTGCTGTTCTCCATCAGAACAGGACAGCTCCCAAGACAGCTTCGAAGAAATCCTCTGGTCCCAATTGGTACAGCATTTCAGATTGTCACACACAGGACTTTTGTTAAGCCTGGAAGTTCTCCACATTTAGAAACTGAAGCACAAATGATATTTCTACCTTGTTTAACCATTTTCACCAATTTTATTTGGGTCCCTACAAAGGTATTATTCATCCCAAATCATCTGAAAGAAACCCTAAAAAAGGACACCCCATTTCCATTAAGGGGTGGGTAAGTTTTTCATTGCTTTTTTTTGGGGGGGGGGGCTTTAGATGTTTATTGTCATTGGGAGTTAGTTATACAATGATATTGGCCTTATCCAAAAAGAAAACAAGATTGGACTCAAGGATGTCTTTCTTTTCCTTTATCTTTTTTTCTTAGGTTTGGGGATAGGGGTTGAAAAGAAAGAAAGGGGAATATAGAAACATATAGGGATGATAGGACAAAAAGTAAATTATTGAGTCAGCTTCTCAACTTAAGTCCTTAGCTGTACTCACAAGGTTATTTTTAATTCATTGGTATAGACATTTGTATATTGATGTAAAAATCTTAAAAATAAATGAGTCAAAGGAAGCAGCAAGCTGAAATGGCAATCCAAATAGCTTGACTCAAATCTATATATATGTAACTCATATACGTTTATGGAGACTCAATGCTCGCTAATTGTTACTCAAGGCTCAATAATTGTTAGCTAGTGTGTATATTGTATACTAGAAATAATAAAAAGATACTAAGAAAGCATGACCAGAAGGCTGAAGTCAGCCTTATGTAATGCACAATCTCTTTGGTTTTATTTCCACACCTTAGTCATTCCTCTACTTAGAAACCATCTGCTAATAGAGACGCTCCGCTTGAAGAAGAGCCCTGAAACTACATAGCAAATGTACAAAGCAGTGACTCCTTATATAACAATGAGATATTGTCATCTGTCACCTTATTAAAATAATTTTCCAATCATAACATCCGTAACATTAACTATTAGAGCACAGTAATGGGTTGGGTTTATTTTCTTGATATGATGATTGTTAGTCCTTAGTTAAATTCACAGTCCTAAGGTAAATCAGTAATCTCAACTACAGAAATTTAGCATAAAGAATTATTAAGAACCAGCCTGGGGATATGGCTTACTTAGCAGAGTGTTTGCTTCACATTTATGAGCACCTCAGTTTGATCCTCAGCCATAAGCCAGGCAAGACCATGCACATCCATGCCATAAGCCAGGCAAGACCATGCACATCCATGCCATAAGCCAGGCAAGACCGTGCACATCCAAGAACTCAGAAAGCAGAAGCAGCAGGATCAGGTCAGGTCATCTTTACTCACGTAAGGCGTTTAAGACCAGCCTGGGGAATAGAAGACCCTGACTCTAAAAGAAAATGAAAAAGAGAGAAAGAAAAAGAAATATAAAGGAAGAGAAATATTAAAATGTTGCTTACATAAATTCAAATGAGAATTTTTACCACAGATTTACTTTTAAGAAAAAAATAATAATGGCTGAGCAAAAAAAAAGGCTGAGAAACTAATCATAAAATATCAGTATTTCTATAAGACAAAGTATTATTGAGCCAATGTATAGTATGTGTTTGAAATTAATTTAGTGTTGGACAATATCTCACATTATTTAACAAAAGAGTAGAAAATTATATGCACATTCAACTCATTATGTTTTACATATGTCAAGGATGGAAGGAATCCATCAAAACACTAATAGCTCTTATTCTGGGTATAAAATTCTAGTTGATTTACATTTTTTATGCTTCTTACTTCTCATTGCTTCCTTCATTATCATATTCCTTCAAAAAGTAAAAAGAAAAAGTATGTATTTAACATCAATCAGAAGAAAAGTTTTAAATGAATTCTTTGGGTCTCAAGGCTTTATGAGTATTTTAGAATACATTTATCAGTCTGGCACATTTTTAATAATTTGTATTTCTCCTCACCTTCAATTGTTTTGTGAAATCAATTTCTTTTCATCCATGCTACTGAGTCCAAGAGAGGTAGACAAAATAGTGTAAAAGTAATAATGGTTATATTGACAATAAGAAAGGATCCAGGCACTCAAATAGCTTGTATCTTTGATATTTTTCCATGCCTATAAAGCTAAAATTTCAACTGATTTTAAAGCATAAGTCTAACGCCTTGTCTTTCAGTGAGATGAACTAAGATACAAATGGCTCATGAAGGTACTTGAAACCATAGAAATGGCCTAAAAGATGCTATTGTTGCTCTTTTATAAGTATTTCCTCCCTAATTGCCCATTTTCAAAGAATTTTTTGAATTCTTATGTATATTTTACTTTAACCTTCATTCAAACATTTGAAAATAAATACAACTATCATAATTTGGCCAACCCTAGATGTTCATGTCAATTACACACATGTTCACATTAGTAAACGCAAATGGTTGCTTCTTAGGAAGAATAATCAATCTAACCTCTTAATCAAAGCAACATTTGTAAATTATTTTGTAAAGAGCATCAAGTGACATTTGAACCTTGCAATAGACAAAAAATGCATCATTTCCCATTCCCCAAATAGGTAACCATTTCAGCAGAAAAGATTCAAACTGAAAATACTTAGGTCGAAATGACCTGCCCTTTCTTAGCTGATTCAAATAACAGAGTCTATATTCAGCTCACAGCCTCTGTCTGCAAGGAGCAAGGGTTAAGGCTAACCTCAGAGTTTTTCAATGTCAAAAGAACCCTTCAAATCATTGGGCCCATAATTTCTCAAGAGCCAATTTGTGCTGTGATTTTAGTTCTCTGTGATTCAAACAAAATAGAGACAAAATAATATGTTTTTAAAGGTAATTTTATTTTGATTTGAAGCCATGTCCTTCTAATCTGAGAGATAACCTTTTAATTTCTTTAGAATTAAAACTTTCTTTTAATACAGGTGGCTGTCTTTATTTATAATGTTCTTTCTTAGAAAACTGACGACTCAACACTGCTGTTTGAAGATCTGACTGCCTCACTGAGATCTAAGTCTAAAGTTTAGTAAACAAAGAAAGCTGATCTACGTAAGCAAGAAGGACCAGCTTTGGAGGGGAAGAGAAAAAGATGGAAGGACTATGTGCTCAGAAAAATTTCTTAACTGGGTTGAATAACAAATTTCTTTGTTTATTCCTGCTACGCTGTTACCTAACTGGACAAAATGTGGTTAACTCTCTCAAGTGCAAATGCCACTTTCTCTAACAGGACTTGTTGATTCCACACTGTCTAATATGTGCTCTCTTCTGATATACACAGCCATTCTTCATCCCACATCTACTCTTGTCCTTATTATTTTATTACTTATCACCTTTTCCCAACTAGGATGTAAGGCCCATAAAAGATGACGCCTTCTCTGTTTTATTCCCATTGAATCCCTCTAACAAAAGACTGGCCTAAATATGACAGCACTCAATAAATAATCACTGAGAATTAAAATAATAAAAAGTGTTGCATTGAAAAATATTCAATAAATGTTACTTTTCTTTAAAAAAGAAATCTGTCCTCCCAGAATACAATGCTGAGCATGTAAGAATCTACCTCAACATATAAGCTGTCCCTCTTTCTAAACATGTCACTTAGTAGAAAGTAATTCTTCAAAGAACTTAAATAATGAGTTTGTCTCAAAAGTGATTAAAATCAAGAAAGATTATTTTATAGTTACCTAAAATTGGATTTTGGATGTAGATTTTTGTTTACTGGATAAAGAGCAGGAATAAAAGTTTGAATTTACACAGATTGCCAGGGAGATGTCATTAAATCCTTCCATTTAAAACTATGAATATTACCTGGTAATTGCTTGTGCTAATTTGCATTTCAATCAGTACTGAAAAATCTCACCAGGCAGTAGTCTTTAGCTAAATTGTCTCATTCTGCTAAAAGCTAACATTAATGAGTAAATGTTTAACTTAACACAAACATGCCTAATGCTAGCGAAAAGAAAAGGAAGAAAAGCAATCAAAGAAGGGCAGGAGGGAGAGAAGGTAGAAAGAAGTGAGTGAAAGCACTGGAAATAAATTACTTTTGAGCACAGAATAAACTCATAAGGCAAAGAGTACACTCAGTCTTCACCCCTCAGGAGCCAAAACCTCAAGGAGGATGTATATACCCAGTGGGAAATAAAGGGACCTTCCTGAAAAGCCTGGGATATTATTAGCAGCAGAAAGGTGATTTCCAATTATTAATGAAAGTACACATCGGGACGAAGACAAAAGAAGTTGAGTCAGTCAATCCCTGACTTGATGGGCTTGTCAACTGTCACTCAATATACTCAGTATGTGTATTCATGGATTGGCAGTCATAGAAACCACAACTTTCATGTTTTTAGCTTTTCCATTGACAAGAGGTGTCTGGTGAAGGTGTAGGGAATAGTCCATGTGGTGCTAGTAGACATACAAGTCTAAGACATGATTGCCAATTCCTCTTTAACACAGTTCTAAAGGGTTGCTAAAAAAAATCCCAGGACTAGTGGTTTGAACTCTGTGGTGATTTGAATGAGAAAGAACCCCCATAAAATTCTGAACGGGAACACTTGGTCCCCACTTGATGGCACTGTTGGGGGAGGTGGGAGAACCTTGAGGAGGAAAGGGGATCACTGTAGGCAGGCTTTGAGTTTTTATAGGTCAGCCCTACTTCCTCTCTGCGCTTTACTTTCTAATAGCCATTGCAGTGTAACTAGCCACCTCAAGCTCCTGTCTTTTCTACTACGATGAACTTTGTCTCCTCAAACTGAGCCGAAATAAACCTATCCTTCATTATGTGGCTCCTTGATGGGTGTTTCATCACAGCAGCAAGGTAAATACCTAATATAAGCTGGAACGTCATACTCTAGTCAAGGAGAGATTGCTAAAGGAACAAAACATAACAAGAGAAACAAAAGCAACAATATTAGAGGAATTGAAGCCCCTGGTACCCACAACTACAGCAAATATGAAACACAGTCCAACTTCTGGCCAAACTAGCATAAAACTCACAGTGAAGGCCCATTCCCTAGAATACCATGTCCAGCTTGCAACAGCAGAAAAATTCCAAGGCATTCTACAAGGCAAGACAAACTGTCCTCTAAAGAGATGAAACAAGCATCAGAATCAGACTCAAGCATGACATGGATGTTGCTGTTATCCATCTTAGAGTTTAAATGATTGGCTCCTCGGTTGAGAGCTGTAATAGAAAAATAAACAGTGGCAAGAACTGAAGGGTTCTACACCAGGAAGATGGGATTTCTAAGAGAATAAAATACAACATCAGAAAAAAAGACACTGAGATTGGAGGTAAAGAATAGCTTTGACGCACCAGTAGACTGCGCACGGCAGGAAAAAATCAGATTAAAGGTGAATCGATAAAAACTTCCAAAATTGAAATGCAAAGAGAATCATACAAATGAAAATAAAATACATTGCTCAAGAACTGAGGTATAATTTTTTTAAAGTATGTCATGCTCATAATTAAATACCAGGAGGAAAATGAAAAATAGGCAAAACAGGAGAAATGTTTGAAGTAATAATTGCTAAGATTAAGAACAGATAAAATCATGAAGGTGGAGTCTTTACGGGATGGTTAGAAGCCTCATAAAATGAATAGAGATGGATCGTTATCCCATTCTCGTTCCCACCACAAACACATGGATTGAACGAGTCAAGAAGGCAGCCTTCTTACAAGCCAATGAGAAAGGTGTCACCAGGAACTGGAAGGGCTGACACCATTATTTTACTTTCCATATTCCAAAAACTACAAAAAGATAAATTTTGTTGTTTGAGTCACCTTGTTTATTTTGATACGGAGTCTTGAACAGACATTATCAGCATGCTTACTCTGTTAGGCACTATAATCTAAATAAATTTACATCTAAGAAGTAGCAATTAAAAAAAAAGAAAATAAGTTAATAAATAAGATATCATATACATGTGAGAAGTATACATGGAACTTAAAATCAAGTGATATGACTGAATGAAGTGAAGATAGTTTATGATATAGATAGATAGATAGATAGATAGATAGATAGATAGATAGATAGATAGATAGCTGGATGGTAGATAACAATGAGGATTCAAGGAAGGTATTTTCTGACTAATTGATGTGTGTGTGTGTGTGTGTGTGTGTGTGTGTGTGTGTGTGTGTATACAAGAAGAAACTAGCTATGAAAATATTAAGGAACAATTAACAAAGGTGTGAAATGAATAGTTGAATCTATAATCATCAAGGCAAAGGTGAGAACTGAGTGTGATTTGTGAGAGGCCTGTGTTATGATATTTGAAGCCATCAGCCTGATCAGATAACTTCTGCAGTGTATGAACAAGGAAAAGACTGGACTATTAAATAGAATACAGAAATTTCCATGATCAAGAGAAGAAAGACCAGCAGAAGTATGGAAGAATAATTAATAAAGTAAGAGCAAACCTTGGTTTTAATTTTCCTCAAGGAAAACATGTTACCAAAAGGATGAAATGTTTAGTCCTACATGAATAGAATTTGATCAAGTGAACATTATGAAGAGAAAAAAGGAGGAAAGGAGAGAGAGAATTTTAATGAAATGGCTCAGGTCTCAAGATGATTAAATGAAGTTCACCCACATCTTTTTTAAAAAAGCACTTTGTTTAACTCAAAACCACATGGATTAAAATCTAATTCTGTCTTTGAAAGTACCACCACAGCATGTCAGTAGAGGATTTTCTTGATTGCTCATTAATGTAGGAGGGCCCAGCCCACTGTGGGCAACACCATTCTCTAGGAAGGTAGCCCTGGGCTACATAAGAAAGCTATATAAGCATAAGCTTATTAGCAAAGTTACAAGCAGTGCTCATCATAGTTACTGCCTCAAATTCTTGTCTGAATTCCTGACCTGAATCTCTTCAGTGATGGATGCACCTTGGAGAGTAAGCCAAATACATACTTTCACGCTATAAGTAGGAAACTAGAACAATGTCCTGTTGCTATATCTATTAACCTGCAGATGGTAAATCCTCAGCAGGAAAAGGGAGTTAATAAGTCAAAATTTTACCTGGAATACAAAAGTTTAGGTACTACCCCAACCAAACTCATTGAGCAAAATGAAGAGGAAAAAGTTTCAGTGTACATTTTAAGAATACAAAATATCCCTAAATGAATTAGATATTCATACCTTTTTTTTTTAAAGTACCACCACAGGAGCATCTAGAAGAATGTTTGTCCAACTGTCTGGCTGTTGCCACCTAGCGAAGTTGGTATATTACGTCAGCCATATCAAATTCAACCTTGTTTAATTGGCCTCTGTATATATGTTATTAAAACATACCTGCTGAAAATGATGGTGTGAAATGTTCACAAGTTCGGAGCCACCCTAAGCTGTACTTAGACCATACTTAATTTCCAAGTAAATACAGTAAGATCACAAGTCAGCTTAACATGGTGAAGTATACTATGTAACCTATCCGGAGAGGCAAATACAGAGTCTTAGGTCAGAGGTTCTCAGCCTGTGGGTTGCAACCCCCATGGGGTCACATATAATATATCCTGTATATCAGATATTTACGTTATGATTCATGACAGTGGCAAAATTACAGCTATAAAGTAGAAGCAAAATAATTTTATGTGCCGCAGAGTTGGGAAGGTTGAGACCCACTGCTCTAGATGATATTGCTCATCCTGCCAGCAGACGCCAGTTCTCAGAACAGTGTGTGCTAGCTGAACGGAAATGTAATGAACACATTGCCTCCTGTAGAATGTCAACGTAAGGGCTGTTTTAAGGGCTCCTGTAGTCACTTGTTCTCTGGAGCAGCAGGTTTGCACATAAAACTATTCTCTTTCAGCCAGTGCATCTTCAAATTCAGCTCTTATTTCTGGCTCTCATACATATACAACAGGGAGGAAGGGTTCACAGTTCCTCTCGTATTTTCTTTCTCTGTGTGTGGCACTTGAGAATTTTGGGAGGATGGATAAAACTTAGAGTTGAAAAAAATAGAACTAATTAATTTGAGAGAAGTCTTTACCTATGTTGGGCTTTAGTGTCTGCTCTGGAGTAGAGACTGTTTCCATGAGACACATGTTCATCCAGAACCTCAGAATGAGACTTTATAAAGTTGTTAATTGTTATGCCAGCGTCATTCAGCATTGGAACGGGCCTTGATTCTAATGAATAGGGATCTATATGAAAGCCACATAAGACAGAAGAAAAGACCACTATATGGTAGGGGCAGAGAGGAGTGGTGTGCCCCCAAGCCAAGAGCTTTCAGTAATTTCCAGGGGCTAGAAATTGCAATAGAACATGCCTACCAAAACCTCTTTCTAAACCTTGTGCCTCCACACTATGAAGAATAAACTTCCCTGGGGTTAAACGACCTGGATTGTAGTAGCTTGTTGTAATATATCCACAATGTTAATAATATTTTAAATTTAATAAAATTTGCAATTGGAATGTATCATCTCCTGATTTTCAAAGTAATTAATTTAATTAATTACATTTAATTGTTACTTTAATATGAATTCAATCTGAAATTCAAAATATAGAAACTTACAAAGCTAGGAATAAAAGTCCTCACTTATACAACAGTTTATATCTCACTTCACCTTCCTAAATTTTATTTTTACAAATTTACTTTGTGTTTTTGTGTCATGTAGACATAAGAGATGTTGATTCTCTTTTTCTACTATGTGGATTCCAGAGACTGAATTCAGGTTTTAAAGCTTGGTGGCAAATATCCTTACTGAATGGGCCATCTATAAACATAAAAATAAACATTTGTTGTGTACAAAACTATTTTCATCACGGCAAATTTTCCATCTTTCTATTTTTAGTATCAATTATGAACACTCTCTTCTCAACAGGTTGTAAATATCCCACTGCACTTACTGAAGTGACTGTAGCCAGCTCAAACATGGCTAACATGGCTCTGGCATGCCTTTCTTTTTTCCCCCATCCTCTCTCTCTTGCTAATAAAAACTTTTAGAATGCACTCTTAAAGCTAGCTCCCAAGGTCTACTCCCTTATTTGGCCACTTTGTCCTCCTGAGGTTGACTACCAAAATCCAGCTATCAAAGTATTGAAGCTCAGTAATCAAAAGACTCCTTTGGCTCAACTAATTAGCCTGCCCAATTAAAATTAAACGTCTCATTCTAACATGGAGGTTTTCCCTTTTACCTTTATAAACTGCCATTTGCCTGTGTGCCAAGTCTATGTCCTCTCTATCCAAAAACAGTCCCTTGTTCCCCGGGACAAATCCCCTTACCCCTATCTCTTGTTCCTTTTCTCCCCTCTCCCTAGCTGCCTCCCCCTTCTCCTTCTTCCTCTATCTCCTGTCTTTCTCTCTTATCCCTGCAAATAAATCTCCTTTGTGCTGAGAACTTGGGTTTGGGGTGTCTTGAGACCACTTCCAGGACCCTACACTTACCCTAGCACAGTCCACAGTTTAGTCAATACATATGTATTAACTACTAAACGCTAGGTGCTAGGCATGGAATTCCTGTTTCAAAGGTGTGAAGGAGATAAGTGAGCAAGCTGTAAATTATAGTGCAGAGTGGCCAATGTCTCGCCTGTCACAAGCACAGAAGGTCATGGGGACAGTGGGCACTGTGTTCTGAGCACAGGGAACAGTTTACATGGGGCAGGAAATAAAGAGTCATCTCGTCATTCTTGCAAATCGTTACTGTCTTAGCGACTTTTGCTGTGGCTGTCATACAACACCTGACAAAGGCAGCTTAAGGAAATAAAGATTGCTTTTTGCTCCAAATTCAAAGTAAAGTCTAACATGGTGGAGGAGTCAGGATAGCTATAATGTTTATGTCCAGCCACTTTCTCCTTTTTATGTTCCAGGACCCCAAGGGACCATTTCTACCATAGTGGCCAAGTCTTTTCACTTAAGTAACACAATCAGGAAAATCCCCAACAGGCAGCACAGAGGCCCCTCTCTCAGATGATTATAGAATCCATCATGTTGACACCAGATACTAACACAATTGTAAAGAAAGAATGTTCCATAAGTGCTACCCGAATGTAGGTAGATTCATTCTTAAGATGGACACATAAAAATATTCATTGGTTGACTCAGAACTTTTGGGCCCTGAGTCTCAGCAGCCTAAACAGGTACAGTTTGCTCCACTGGAGTTTAAGAGACACAGGCTTCATAATTTTTCCAAGCGCTACTCACTGGCACATGAACCCTAATGAGTCACAGTTTCAGTTTCTAGGAAATCTTTTCAGAGATGCAGCCCTGAGATGGAGCATCCTAGAAGTACAACCCTAGCAAAATGAGACCAGTGGGTACAATGGAAAGTACCTGACAGAGCTGAGGAAATGCGAAGGCAAAAATGCTCCCTCTCAGTCTAAATGAGCCCTATAGAAGGATGATTCATTACTAAAAGACAGAGGGAAATGATTAGCCTTAATGAAGTGCCTGGTAGTCTATGCAAATTGAATCTGATTCACCACTGATCTTGGATTCAAAATTCCCAATGACTTCTTGCTAATCAACGTTAATCACAGACGTGCCTAATGGGCCTTTTGTCTGAAGTCCTGAAGCCTTCCTGACTTTCTGGCTATGGCTGTGATGGTAGGGCACACACACACCCTTTAAACGAAAGAGTTGTCCCTGTCTTCTGTTGAGCATATCTGAAGCCTTCTCTCCATTTCTTCTTTCCCACTTTCATTTATTAGGAGGAAAACAGCTCTAGGCCTCCACTTCCCAAAGTGAAAAACAGTGGAAAAAAATTAAAGCAGATACCATCCAAATCGGTTCCAGAATCTGAGCTATTTTATCATCAAACTACTATCACAGAGAACAAAGTTCCCCTTCAGGCAGCCCTCTGTACAGAGTGAACGTGTTCAGACGCTTAGGCTGCCATTAGCTCCCAGTAGGTTAGGAAAGCGAGAACACGAGACAGAAAAATCCATTTCAGACAATTTTACCTCACTTGATTTTTGTTTTTAATACTGAAACAAATACGTAATGGAAGTGGCTATAGGCTAAGTTATCATAGAATTATTCTTCAATGGCCGAGCCCTCAGTAGCTAGAAAATCCCACACTTGGCTACTCTCGTGACTCCTGCTTGAATGCTCTCTACACACCACGCTGCAGCTCCCCAAAAACAGAGGAAGAATCCTTACTCTACTGGGACCAGTATTTCATCCAGCCTCAAGACCCATTTATCAGCTGCAGGCATGGAAACTTCCTCCGGGAGTTAAGGCTTGCGTTATGCTCATCACCTCTCAGCCCTGCTATTAGAATGTGCTTCCACTGAGTAGATTCCACTTCCTGGCTTTATTGCTGAATCAGCCAATAATAATTAAGTTTATGTCTCCTTTGAATACTGCCTAGCCGGCTTATTTTTAAGGCAGAGAAAGGCCGTGTGTCAATCAAAGCAGTCACATTGCACAGTGTCAGGAAGTTTTTTGGAAGGAACTCGACTGAATCGTGTCCGCTTCACTGTGTCCTGAGCACAGCTACCAGGGAGTCGGGGCCACAGAGAGACCCAGGCCAGTATTGCCAAGTTCCTCCCGACTGCACCTGGACTGCATGCCTTAGCTTCCCTGTAACATAGAGGTCTCTGAACGGAGGCTTTGGGGGTTCTGTGTCATTAGCCATTTACCTTATTTTTCAGACCATAAGACACATCTGACCATAAGATGCACCCAGTTTTTAGAGCAGTAAAACAAGAAAAACAGTTTTACAAAAACAGCAATCGGACCATAAGGTGCATTCTATTTCCCACACACACACTTTTGGGGGAGAAAAGTGCATCTTATGGTCTGAATAATAAGATATTTCTGGTCAACAAATGAAAGAAAACCACTTTTTATTTGGTACTGCTATCACCTCAGAAAATTACATTTTAAATAAACAAAACAGAGAAATAACTGTTTTTATTAAATCACAAAATTAGAGCATGAATAAGCTACCATATTCTTTTATTATTTTTTTTTTTTAATTGTTAGAAAGTGCTCTAGAAACCAAGAACTGTTTTCCTAGTACCTTGAGAAGACAAATAAGGAGGGGCATGTGAGAAAGCATGGTGTGACTTTTTGTGGCAGGCTGCCTGCACCCCCTCCAGCTAATGCATCAGACACAATCTGGGGACTCACTGTCACTGCCCAGGACCTCCCAGACACCACCTCAGGCACACGAATTGCACACAGACACTGCATTTTCATAAGTGTTATACTTATTCTATTCCAAATGGAAAATGAATTTCGAGTAAAAACTTCCACTTCCCAGTCAATGCTCAGGAATAAGAAGCCATGCTATGTTATTTCCAGAAATGTACAACCTGTAATAAAATGCCAGTGTTCTCTCATGTCAATCTAAGTTTTCTCTATAGACACAATGCTGATGTTCCTAATTCTTAGCCCATGCAAACCATGCCTGCTGCTCTATGTTCTGCTGTGTTCTTTTTTTTTATTAAATTTTATTAATTTATTCATATTACATCTCGATTGTTAGCCCTTCCCCTGTTTCCTCCCATTCTTCCCTCCCTCCCACTTCCCCCCTTCTCTTCTCCCCTATGTCTGTGATTGAGGGAGACCTCCTCCCCCTATATATGTTCTTAGAATATCGAGTCTCTTCTTGGTAACTTGCTATCCTTCCTCTGAGTGCCACCAGGTCTCCCCATCCAGGGGACATGGTCAGAAAAGGGGCACCAGAGTTCGTGTGAGAGTCAGATCTCACTCTCCACTCAACGGTGGAGAATATCCTGTTCGTCGGCTAGGTCTTGGTAGGGGTTCGAATCTGCTGTGTTCTTAAAGCTAAACTAGAGAAGTGAGAAAAGAAAGATAAAGTTTAATCTACAATCCAGAAAAAGTGGTAGGGCAGCAATGGGTGATGCAAATGCCCAATTTCTCCTCCTCGTCTTTGTCCTCCTCCTCCTCCTCCCCTTTCTCCTTCTCCTCCTCCTTCTTCTTCCTCTCCTTTTCTT
The DNA here is from genome assembly GCF_903995435.1 of Acomys russatus. NCBI lineage: Eukaryota > Metazoa > Chordata > Mammalia > Rodentia > Muridae > Acomys > Acomys russatus. Next base: position 69,596,440 of record NC_067137.1, read on the forward strand.
CTTTGTTTTTAAATTATGAGTAAAGGTGTTTTAGCTGCATGTATGTCTATGCACCACATGGGTGCCTGGTTCTCACAAGTGCCAGAAAAAGGCATTGGATACCCTAAGTGTGGGGTTGTATATGGTTTTGAACTACCTTATAGGTGCTAAGAATCAAAATTTGGGTCTTCTGCAGGAACAGCTAGTACTCTAACTTCTGAGCTATCTCTCCATCCCTTTGTTGCTTCTTTTTATACCATCTTGAAAAATAACTGTCAAATTAAAACAGATGTACCAAAAAAAGAAAGAAAGAAAAGTAAAGGCAGACTAAATACAGTTCAGGTAAAACAAAAATGGGATTTTGAAAGGAGCCTCAAAAAGTCATTTCTCTAGTTTTTCGGTTTATAGATAATGAACTCATGGAATGCACTGCCATGCTCCAAGTCATAAGTTAACAGCACTGTTTATATAGAACTGAACTGGCTCCTGGACCAACACTCTTCCTACCTGTATACATGAGAGAGAATAATGAAGTTCTAGTCCTTTGATTCCAGTGGGAAATATTGCATAGCAATCTTCTTGAAGTTCTCATGGTAACTTTTTAATTAAGGAGAATGAGAAATGTTTTAGAAGAGAGGAGTTCCTCTTAATCTGATCTGCAGAATCCACATGAAATTAGCATGGTATAAAATTGAGTAGTGCCAGACTGAAAGTTAGGGAAAATACTGGGTTCTGTCTTGTTAGTGACTCCACATACCTTCCTTCTATATCAAATGAGTAAGTAATACCATATCTTTTATTTATTCATTATGCAGTCATTATATATCAGTTATTATGCCAGATACTGGCTATTTAGAGAAATCAACAACAATATTAATATTAACAAGCTTAGCTAGACCCCTGCCCTGCTTCTGTGGGTTGGGAGGTCTGATGCTTAAATCTGCACAAGGTTCACATAACTTCCTCTGAAACAGTTGCAGTCTAGATTATTCCAAAGCCCAGATGTCACATTAATTCAGCAACAAATACTGTTCTTCCTGGTCCTTACATTTTGCACAAGAATGTTGTCTTAAACACAACAAAGTATTCACACAATTCATTCAGTAATATATCAATGACTAGACAGTTCCTCAAATGTAACATGCTATAAAAGTTAAATAATGGTGGGTACACTTTCAACAAAGTCTAAGAGTTGTACTTATCACATTATGTATTCACTTGTTATAGTACCTGGCATGATTAAAACTATCATTACCTAATTTTAAATAAAGTTTAATGGAAGCAATTAAAGATTAATGTCATTTCAATAATTTTCTGAAAGTGCAATAATTAATTTAAGGTTGAAATGTTTTCCAATTTTGTAATAAGTTACTGTATTTCCACATTTGTCACTGTATGTCAAACATACAAAGAAATAAAGCTAGACTATTTCCTCATCCTGAGCATGCCACACAGAAATTGACCTGAAAGAGACTATCCTGTGTCTCTTTGACTTCCTAGTAATCAGGCAACATAGGATTTTTTCCAGGACCAGCAGTAATCTGAGCAAGAAAGATTAACCTTTCTTCAAAGCCAAACTGCCACCCAAGTCCGCACAAATACAGAGGGCTCTGGTGGAATTGTTTGTTTGTTTGTTTGTTTTCATTGCCTGGATTTGAGCTGTCACTCACTGCCTAATGTTATTTTTATTACTAGAACAGCATATACATTTAGATCAAGTTTTATGTCTTCTATCTCATCAGTGGGGGAAAGGTCCAGAAACAGAGTAGTATAACCTACGTAGGACTGCCAGTTTTTGTCAACAGCTTTTAGAGAATAGATTGTATGTTTTCCAGATAGCAGCCAAACATCACTCCATATGGACTGTTCCTGCCCATAAAAAATAAAACAATACTTTCTCTCCTACTGTCATGACCCTCCTACTCTCACACCTCCATTTTTCCAAAAAGTGAATTCTGTAACACTCTTTTATCTCTCTTCTTTTAAGCTAAACAATTGTAGTGTTAAAATGGTTACTGCATAGTCACCCTCTACACTGGATAATTGTATATATACTTCGTTTAATGACATTAATTTCAATTTCTGGCATACATATACATGCCACTTCGAAAGAACATAGTGATGGCATGTGGCTGTGGGACTTTTCTGAGATATCAGATGCTTTTCATCGAGCGCTTTCTTAAATCTCCTTTTCTGTTTCCCATGATGTTCACTCTGGAGCTCTGTCCTAACCAGTTTTCAGCTATCCTGCCTTTTCACCAGTTACCAGTACAGTTAAAGGGTAGACATGCCATAAAACCAAAGGAACTATCTAGTCTGTTAGACCACAAAACCAAGACAAAAGAAGCCAATAAAATAACATTCAACAAAAGAAAACATGCTAAGCCTTATATTATGTTTAACAAAGTCAATCTCTAGGCACAAAAGAAATCCTCCTGTAAAAGTATACAGAGATATTAAGCTGTACCTGTCAACTAAAAGCACAACACAAGGAAACATGTTTCCCTTCAGGAAATTTGCCCACCATGTATATCCAGACCAAGAAAACTACAGTGGGTTAAGAATAAGTCTGTGTCTTAAAAAGAGGAGAGAGGAGCACAAAAGAGGAAATGTAGGTGAATTAACTCTGCCTTTCAGTGTTCAGACCATCTCTAGAGAAGTAAGCTGTGTTCCCAAATCTTGTTTTAAGGTGCACCTTGGTTACTTTGAGTATGTTTAGTAACATATTAAGATAGCAAATAAATCATATCATGGGCCTTTCAGTTGAATAAAATATATAATTATGGTGGAAAAAATTAAGGAGATGAGCAAGAAGGAAAGAGAACCATCACAATCTGCGCAAATTAAAAATTAAATACAACTACCACCATCCACACAAGTTAAAAGTTAGTGTTTATCAATTGCAAGAGTTTTGTAAAATGCTGAGTGGTTATTACTTATTAATTTAAACATGAGCAAAAATCAATGGCCCAATTTTTTAAAGCCAGCTTTTAGCACGATGAAGAATTTGTTCATCGATACAGTTATCCAAACTTCAAATGGATAATAATAAAAAGTAAAAGAAGTCCTAATGTATTGAATAGACAACTGATGTCTGATGTATTAACTAAAGAAGTTCATACATAGAATTCACATTAGAATGTTATAACAAAAAAATGTAGATGGGAGAGAATTGAAACAAGAATAGCAAACTAGCAGCACTTGTTTGGAGTCGATGTAAGCCCTTAGAGATCCCTTACAAAATTTACGTTGGCATGTACTTGGAAGGTAAGTACTTAATCAAAATGAATAAATTATTTCATGGAATAATAGAAATAATCATCCCCCTTTATGTGCTCTTATGGACCCTAAATGTCAACTTAAATACTGTGTATACAGTGAGATGAATGTTGATCTTTAAGAGTCTGACTATAGAAAGCAAGTTAGAAATCCTATGAAAAAACTCCCAGTGCTCCAAAGGCTGGAACTAGAGGAATGCCAGAAGTTTGAAGCCTGCCTGGACTACATAGTGAGTTCAAGCTATAGAGTAATGCACACACACACACACACACAGAGAGAGGGGGGGGCTAGGGAGAGAGGGGCTAAGGGAGGGATGGAGGAGAAGGAGAGAGATATTGGGAAAAAGGGAAAGGAGAACAGAGGAGAGTGAGACAGACAGACAGACAGACAGACAGACAGACAGACAGACAGACAGACAGACTTAAAGTATAAAGTACCTCAGAAAAAGGCAATCTCTACCCACCTCTTTCTCTGCTGACAGATTTTGCCTGCCTACATGTCATGCCTCCAACTTGTCATGTCTCTGGGTTGCTACCTTTTTCTCTCTCTGGATCCTCTATTCCTCCCTGGGCTTTGGATGCTGTCAAGGTCAATTTTTGCACAACAGCAACTTGCACATAAGCCATGTAGCTAAGAAACCAATAGCTGTCAGTTGTCAACTGACAACTTTATCAACATGAAACTTTCACATATAAAAATAGATCACTCTTTGAACATAGAATCAAAACATTTACCTTCCTTATAAATATTCCATGAAATTGACTACCAGTTAATCAGGAGGCAGTCTTAAAATGCAGCACAATTTCTGTCAAGGATACACATATATGCTTGAGAAGATCTTGAAGAAGTTGACCTATAACCACCTAAATACATAAGCAGATCAAAGTGGCTCACTTGACAGTCCTATTTTCTAGGCACATGGTCATAGTAAACTTCTGAGTCCTTTTGTGGATGGATGTAGTCATGTAACACTGTTTGATGAGAATAAAATATTTCACTGTCAGATCCAAACACTTAATATCTCTTCTTTCTCACCGGCATAGGATTCACCCATGTTTTAAAAGGCAGATGTGTCATATACACTGTTCCCTGTGCAATGATAATGAACAGAGCCCTTTTGAGACTGCATGACAAATGTAGAGCTGGAGTGATAAGTAGCTTTCTTTGTTAAAAACATTTTATTTTGAAGACATTTGTCCCAAGGTGGTAAGCGTGGTGAAATTTGTAATAGATAGCGTGATGTGCTCTCCCTGGGCAGAGGCATATCCTGTGACTATATGGTGGAAGAGCTCCCCCAAGAGAGGAGAATATTGGTATTATAAAGATATCTAATAAAATGAGTTTGGGTTATTCTAAAGGGATATTTTGCTAGGTGGCCCTCACCTAAACAGTTGAGTCCATCCTCATAAGACACAGAGGCAGAAGCTGAGACACCTGTCCCCTATAGAAACCAATATCCATGGGAGTCACTGTCTCTAAGGAGATGAGTTCTGAGCAGCTAACCTAAGTATCTATCTGTCTGCCAGAAAGTGGGCACTGCCATCACTGCACTATGAGGCAATTTCTGCCAACAGTTAATGAGCTTGGAAAGAGCCCAAAGCCTCAGGTGAGATCAGACTGCATGCCCACATTGTCATTTTCAGATTACAGAGACTCTCAACAGACTTTCTAGTGAACTCACAACAGAATTCTTCCTACAGAAACTGAAGGTTAATAATTTGTATTCTTTTTTTAAAGTGTGTTTTAACTGAAAGAAAATTGCATCACTTTCCCCCTCCCTTTCCACCCTCCAGAGCCCAATTACTGTCTCTCATACCCCACCCATGTCCCTCAATAATCAAGTGGATAGCCACTTTTTCTTTGAATATTACTGTTACAAATGTGCACAAATTTTTTGTTGTTTGTGTACATTTGATTTCAGATGGTTACCATGCATTGGACAACCAATAACGGGGCTTTTCTCTGGGACAGGCTAATTCTCCTCCGAGAAGCCATTAGCTGCTTATACTTCTTCATCTAGAGGTGGGACCACACAAAAACTTCCCCTTGCACATTAACATGTCCATTGCTATTGCCATTGCTTCCAGTCTTGCTTATGCAGGAATTCTAAGAAATGCTGTTTTACAGCAGACTTCCTGGTATTATGGCTTTTAAAATCTCCCCACTTCCTCTTCTAAGATATTCCCTGAGCCATTGACACAGGGGTTGTGATGTGGTATCCACTGGGGCTAGACTGTCCGGACTCCGTTTCTCTCTATATCGTGTTCAGTTTTGATGGTCTCCATTTGTTGTATTGAGGGGCTTCTTTATTGAGGGTGATAACCATACCTATCTGAAAGAAAGTTAAGCCACTTGGACTGAGCCTCACAAGAGCCATAGACTAACAAAGATCCCAGTGCCAGGTTTAAGAATACTCCTCACAAATGGTAAGTCAGGGTAATTCAAGTGACTGTCACCACATTATTGATCAATGGTTCTCAACCTGTGGATCATGACCCCTTAGACCTTTCCACAGGAGTTATCAAAGACCACCAGAAAACATAAATATTTGTGTTACGATTCATATAATAGTAGCAAAATCACAGTTATGCAGCAGCAACAAAAATAAATTTGTAATTAGTGGTCACTACAACATGAGCAATTGTATTGAAGTTTACACCATTAGGAAGGTTGAGAACCACTGGTACATATTATATATGTAGCCTTTGACTGCCTCTCCAGGGTTGGGGGTGGGCTGAATACAGTACACATTTAAGACACAGGACTAGGAAGATTTATTTGAAAGCCTCTTTCCTGTGATCTAGCATCTATGGTTCCATAAATACTAAGTAAGCTGCCAAAGGAAGGAAGCACTTAAATATTCCTACCCAGCTGCAACACCTATCAGCCATGGCAATTACCAGCACAGCAAAATACACATATTGATGGCAACCAATAGACATCTAATTGGACTTACAACCCCCTCAGCAGGATGGAAATCATGCCTGATGCTGGAAACCTAGTCAATGATAGTGAGGTCATGGACCCTTAGAAAAGAACCAACTACCCCCACTTTTAGACCAGCATAATTCATTACTGCATTACAAATCTTATCCTTACAAATACTCATTCTTGCTGTTAAGTTGTGGTGACTTGACATCACAAGAGAAAACCAAATACAGCACAATTGAGACTATGCTGACTGACAAAATTGGTAAGTTAACTATGATGTTGTGATTATTACAGCTCTAGAAACACTTCAGAAAGCAGGAAAATCAAATTAATAGTTAACATATCAGTACAATGGAATATCAGTTAACCAGTAAAAGAAAAAAGGAATTTTAAGAAATGAAGACTAGAACTACATGTGATCTAGCCATCCAGCTTCTGGTTATATACTCACATGAAATGCTAAAAGGGTATCTGACTTTTCATGTTCATAATGGCATTGTTCACAAGTGTCACAATTGCATTATACAGCCTGAGTGCCTGAAGATGAGTGAACGAAAAAGAAAACATAGCATTCATGCATAGTAGAATCTATATGCATATAGGTATATATGCATGGTAGAATACTACCTATCTATTAAAAAGAAGGATGAACCTGGAGATAGAATACTAAAATAAAATAAGCTCAACCCCAAAAGGTGTATGATAAATGATTCCACGTATACATGGTACCTAAGGATATTGAATGTAAGGATGGTTGGTTGACAAGGGTTGTCAGAGAGAGGGCAGCGAGGGAATGTGGATGAAATCACATATACTTTAAGTTGTAAAATGAGTAACTCTTGAGGTCCAATGAATGAAATGGTGCCTCTAGGTAATAGTTTAGTACAGTGTTCCTGAAATTCGCTGAGAAAGTAAATCTTGAGTATTCTTACCATACACACAAATGCTAATGATATGAATTGCTGGATATGTTAATGAGCTTGGCTGTAATATCACTTCATAATATATACGTATATCAAAACATCATGTTGCGTGTCTTGAGTATATATACTTTTTGTCAATCATACTTCAATAAAGCTGGAGATATCAAAGTAGATGAGGTAGATATATTTGAGTTATTATCTTTAAAATCTTCCACATGTTTGATCAGTGAAAGGTAAACTGTAGATTTAATATATACATATATATTCTCTCATTTTCCTTGTGTGTGTGGTATATGCACATGTACAAATGTGTGTGTAAAAATACTTTCATATTCACAAATAACTGATAACAGCAGAAATATTAATGAGTGGGGACTAGAAATCAAAGATAAAATATTTGTAAACTACTTTATTATGTGTGTGTATAAAAAGTATATATGGAGGCAGCACTTGACATGATGTGCACATGGAGGTTAAAGGACAACTTTGTAAACTGGTTTTCTCCTTCTATTTTTTTCTTGGGTTCTGAGGATAAAACTCAGGTGGCCAGGTTTGCTCACATAACCCAATGTGCCAACTCATTGGCCCCCTAAACTTTTGCATTGTTTTCATTTTTATCGTGTACAAGTATTACTTTTTCATTTAAAAGTAGGTTAAATGGAAAGTGAGCACACCTATACCTACTGAATCTACTGAGTACAGAGCACGGCGGTATACATGGCCACATACAGGAATTTATGGAATGATGGCTTGTTTGAGAATACACCAGATGAGACATGACTTCTGCATCAAATTGGGAAAAGGTAGCTGATGAAGTCCCATGAGGAAGTAAAAAATACAGCATGCAGATGTTGTGAATGTAGGAGAACTGAGGTTTTAAGAATGGCTCCAATATTGCAGGGTTAAAATGACCCTATATGACAATCTGTCCTCCTTGCAGGTCTGAGGACTATGGAGCTTTCAATGAGAAGGATCCTCATAAGCTCTTATGTTGGTAGAACTGTTTAAATAGATTAGGATGTGAGGCCTTGCTGAAGGAAATGTGTCAAATGGGTGTGGGGTTTGAGGTCCCATAAGCCCTCACCATTTGCAGAGAAGATGTAAGAACTCCACTACTGCTCCAATGCCATGGCTGCCTGCTTACTGCTTTACTTCCCACTGTGGTGTTCACAGACTTACCTCAGAAACTGTAAGCAAGCTCCAAGTCAAACATTTTCTTTTATAAGCTGCCTAGGTTGTGGTGTCTTGTTACAACAATAGAAAAGTAACTAAAATGAGAGATGTCAGTCAGTTTGTAGCAGACGTTGTTGGTGCCCAGTCCCAAACCCTCAGCCACTTCTGACTGTGGCCATATCTCTGCTAGACAGTTCCATGCACCCTGTCATCAGCTCATCTCAAGCCTTTTGTTTTATGCTTAGTGATTTTTGCCACAGTTGTGTGCACTAAGAATACTAGAAAGGTAATGTTTCTAAGAGTGATGCTCAGCCAATGATCATGGGAGCCAGAGGACAAAAACTTTACCTTTCATACTAAAAAGGAGAGAGAGAGATTCTAGGAGCACTGACACTGTCTCACACACTGCTACAGCAGCAGGGAAAAAAATTATAACATGCCTTTTTCCTTCCTCATACCTCTGCCTTCTCTCTCCTATAGCTTCTTGAGGTCAGCACAAAATAATTAAATGCACAAATTCTTATTTCAAGCTTTAGTTTTGTGGGTGCCCAAAACCAGGACAGTGTATGTTAAAGAAGAAAACTAAAAAAAAAAAAGTGCCATTTTAAAACTGTTGATTTTGCATAACAACAAAGAACTGTTTCTTGTGCTATTATTTCTCATGGCAGCCTAAGTTAATCCCCCTCTGCAGAAACAGTGGTTAGCATGCCTCTCTGGAAGAACAGATTCTCCGGTTTAATAGATGGCATTCAATCATCGGGAAAGCCATTGTGCTAAATGAGGCCTGCTCTAAGAAGGCTAACCTGTACTTCCTGGCAGGACACATTTCAAATACTCACTAAATTCTCCTTAGTTTCATTTTGCCTTGTTATGCTTCATTATGCCCCGAGTAACACAGCCAATAATTCCCCTCAGCCCTTGCTGTTTATTGCCTTCTGAATATGGTACAAAGTGCTTCCAATTTCTCCCTGACTCTCTAGTCAAACTTACTGCTCTTAATCTCATCTCATTCAGTCGTACTAATTGCCCTGCTGTGATGCCTTCTTCTCTGGCTATGGGTACCAAGAGTTCTACATAAAGACTCTCATCAGAGAAGTGGAGTGCCAGAGACAAGACTCTTCCAGAAGACTCAAATTTGAATAATGACAACAATGAAGAAAGAGCCCCTTTGTCTGCCTTCAAAATCCTTGATACATTTCAAGAGCCTGTGATTTGTAAGCCGTTTAATTTCACAGGGGGAACCTGGGGTTCTTAGATTCCTCTCCACCAAGGCAACTATTTACAGTAGATTTTTCTTAGCTATCTCTGTTGGCTTCATGTTTCTCCTTTGATGGAGCTACAATGAAGGGGCTGATTGCAGCCCCAGTTGGCCACTGCATTCAAAGAGAAAAAGGAGCAGCACCAAATCCAAATGATTGCTCTAACTCTATTCCTTCTCTCTGCCTTGCTCACCCTGAAGGCTCCAAACTTCTCATCACTGATACTGGAGAAAGTTTTATTCTTTGGTAAATCGGTATCAGCCTCTGTCTCTCTGTCCAAATAGGCTTCTTCTGGGGCCCAGTGGGATTCTCTTGATGACCATATTTCTTTCCTGAAGATGCTGGGGATCCTGAAAAGCTGGGGGTCTATACTGTGATCACTGTCTCCTCACAGGACCTCCTTCTCTAAACCCACAAAGACTCTGGTGCTCCTTCAATGGAGAGCAGATCTGCTGAAAAGCATCCATGGTATGCAAGCGGCCCATCCAGAGACCCTGGAGGAAGAAAAAAGAGATCTTCATTCAGCTGGCACCTTTAAAGTAGAGAAAAGTAAAGAAATGCACCATGAAAGGCTAGATGCCACAACATTTAAAAAGGAATTAAGATGTTTTCTGACCATATATAATCAGGCTATTGCTTCCCGTGAATAAATCAACCTGTATTTGGAAATGTGGTGACATCACTGTGAGTGATTCTGAGAGTTTGTTTTGGAGCACGCTGAACGGCACTGCAAAAGTGATGAGTGGCCACTCCATACTAGTTATGCCAGACGTTCACTCATTCGATTCTCAGAAATTTCCATTTTATATGACCATAACGGTCTGTTTAACTTGCAGATTACAGTCATGGGTGAAAGAAGCCTGTCTGCTTGCCACACCCGGACTCTGCTTCATAGCAACCAAGTTTAACCACTGTACGCTGGCCGTGGTCATCATCAAAGCAAGCATGTGCAACTCAAACGAAAGCAGCCACGGCCTCTTAGTGCGTCACTCTTAGGAACGCAGATGGCCAGATGGCAAATATTTAAATATTTGTCAGTTTTCAAGAAGTCTCTTGCTTATAGCCAATGACCCTGTGTTGTGAGGAAATACTTTGCATAAATTTTATTGTGAAGCCATGGTGAACACATTCATTGGTTGGCAGCACAGCTATGATTTCTAGCACATTATCCCCAACCATCTTCTGCAAGGGGACAAAGAAACCCCTTGTGGTCAAGATGAGTAACAAAGCTGGCTGAGAAACTTCTGGGAAAGGTATTGCTTTCCTTGTACAATGCCATTCATCCTATTACTTTTGTTTTTGTTTTTTAACATAAGCTACAAGTGTAAGAAGTAAGTTGACAAAACTATCAATTCATTTATTCTGTTGTGTAAGTATAGATGGTTTGTGTGTGTGTGTGTGTGTGAGAGAGAGAGAGAGAGAGAGAGAGAGAGAGAGAGAGAGAGAGAGAGAGAGAGAGAGAGAGAGAGAGCGCGCACTGGATGCTTTCTTTTTGACGACTCCCCACTCTACTTATTGAGGAAAGGTCTCTCCCTGGACTCAGATCCCAGCTTTTCTAGGTAGCCAGCTGTCCCTGGAGATACATTTCTTTTCCTCTAGTGCTGGTATTGTGGGATTTCAGCTGGCTATGACACCTGCCCAGCTTTCATAAAACATTTACTTACTTTATTTCACTCATCAGTGTTTTTTTTTTTTCTTCCATGTATTCTTGTGCACTATTTGCATGGATGTTGCCTGAGGAAGCCAGAAGAGGGAATCAGATCTCCTGGAACTGGACCCAAATTAACAGAATCAGAAATGAATGGGGAAACATTACAGCAAACACCAAAGAAATTCAAAATGTAATAAGGGAGTATTTTTAAAACTTGTACTCCATTAAGCTGGAAATCATAAAAGAAATTGATAAATTTATTATAGTAGGCTGAACATTTTGGGGAACTCTTGAACAGCACTGACCCTCAACTCACAAAAAGGCAGTGAATAAAGTTTCTTTTCCTATGTCCTCACCATCATTTTTTGTTGTTTCTTCTCTTGAGGATGGCAATTCTAACTGGAGTGGTATAGAATATCAATGTGATTTTGATTTACACTTCCCTGATGACCAATGTTCAGGCTTTTAAATCAAAAATCAAATCGGAAGAAATTATCTGTGTCTGACTACTAATCTCCTGGGTTATAAACTTAGATAATTGCTTCATTTGCTGGGGACTAGTGTTTCTTCATTTACAAAATTATAATAATGGTAGCCCCTTTAACTGTTTAGAATTGCCTTGACAAGAAAACAATTCATGGGGTTGTGTTTTGACAAAGGCAGCCCTCTATTATTTTAAGGTAATGGTGTTTTGGTTTATTGTAGCAATGGTTAAGGTGAAACTTTCATTACCCATGATGGCTTTATTCTCAGACCAAGTCCACTATATCAAGATAGATATAAGAAATAACTTATTTTAAACCCAAACCGAGCACCAGAACTAGTCATCTCAGGGGAGTATATCCATGTGTTTTTGAAGAGGTTTTGATGGAATAGCTTCTCACATCTGTGTTTATGTTGCTGGTGCAGTAACTGCCTCTGGCAAAGAAAATCGAAAATCTGTAGCTCATTTCTCCCTTGATTGCAAAATGACAGATAAATGTCCATATATATCTGTCTTTGGGAGCTTCAGATAAACTTAGATTGTAGATCCAAGCCAAACCCTGAGATGCTACTCATCGACAATGTCAGAAACTGTCTCCTGAACCCCCCAAAGCCTCAGCAAGCCAGATCCTTTTCACAGGGGAATTTCATAAGAATTTTGAAAAACCTTTCTGGTTTCTCCCAGCTCCCACAAAGGCATAATGAGCACTGGGCTCTCATTTCCAAGTCTGATTTTTAGTCTTCACTAAAGAATTTGTACAAGGATTTAAGTAGTGTATGTAATGGCCAGTCACTAGAGAACTTATGTCACTGGATGTGCCCCACAGAGCAGCCATCTGCCGCTTCTTAACAGTTTACTACCGAATTTACTCACACGTAAAAATTTATGCCATTTGCTTATTAAATCAATAAGAACAATGAAAGCCTTCCAGTGATCCAAACAGCTGAAACCGAGATAGCACTTGCAGAGCTCTGTGGGCTTGGCTTCAGATTTATTTGTGCATTTTATTTAGCTCAGCGTGTTGAGCCTCCCTAACACGAGAACGTGGAAACTGAAATGCTCCAGAGCACAGAACTTTTTGAGGACCAACATGGTGATGACACAAGTGAAAAATTATCACCATGGAGCTTTGGTTCATGCACAAACTTTCAAAATGTTCCATAAAGTTTCTTTTAGGCTATGTGCACAGAATATTTATGGGGCATATGAAGATTTAATGTTCATATTTGGGTTCTATTCCCCAAGATGTCTCACTATAAACACAAAAATATTCCAAAATCAGAAAAGAAAACTTGAAATCCAAAACACATCTGGTCCTAGCAGTGTTGGATGAAGGATGCTCTATCTCTTTAATTTAAAAAAACAAAAACAAGACAGATTTCATACATATGACTAATAGAGATGATGTGAGCTCAACTTACAGTGTTATGACACACATGAATTAAAATGCCTAAATTTCTACAAGGGCCAGAGACATTTTTGTTTTGTGGTGCTAATCCCAATGTAATCTGCTCCCACCCACCCCTAAAAAAGATAATTTAACTTTTTAAACTAATCCATTGAGAGATTAATAAGAAATTATCTATTCAAAATTTATTATTTATCAATATCCAAAACCACTTTGTTACTTCTTAGACAAGGAACACATAGCTTTGCCACTGGTTAAGGCATTGTCTCTCAGTTTCCAACTCACCCTTGTACACTGTAGTTTCTGTTGCTGGGCTCTGCGAGCTACATCTGTGCATTAGCATACCCTAGCAGAGAGCACTGGCAGGAAAGAACATCTGCAGAAACACTTAATTTGCTTGCCGCCTCTGTGAGAATCATCCCAGCCAGCTTCCTTTATTCTATGGTGAAAACACTTCGCTGTCGCTGAAACTCAGTCAGTTTGCAGATTTGCCAGCCTCCGTAGAACTGGCCTCATTATCTGCTCCTTCCCTGGAGATGCCAATGCCATTCAGAGTTCTCATACTTGGAGATCTGGATCTCTAGCTTACGGAGAACCTCCTCTGAGCTCAGAGGCTCCCGTGCAGCACACCCCACTTCTCCCACGGAGGTCTGAATTTCAGCTCTTGCGGGGTTACACTGCCAACACATCCCCTTAGCTTAGTGGGTCACAATCATCCTAATGCTGTGACCCTTTACCACAGATCCTCAGGTTGTGGTGACCCCTAACTATAAAATTACTTCATGGCTACTTCATAACTGTAATTTGGCTACTGTTGTGAACCATAATGTAAATATTTTTGGAGAGAGAGCTTTGTCAAGGGGGTCACACCCCACAGATTGATAAGCACTACCTAACTTCAATCAACCCTAGGAGCAGTCCCTGCCCCTCAAACTTTATCATGCCTCAGGACTTTCTATAACCCCATGAGACATATTACAGGGGGTCTGATTCAGTGTGTCTACAGTGTGGCTTGGTATTTCTTCTCTAACAAGTTCCTACACAACATAGCAACTGAAGTCATGCATTTACCCCAATCTAGTCTTGAGCCTTTAATGTGGATAGTCCAGCACTCATGGTGGTAACGCTGTCAATCAAATGATCTCCTGGTGGCTGGGATAGAGGCCTCATTGGCCCAGGAAGCAGCTGAGCTCTACTGTTAGAGTATCAACAGTGATGTAGGGTGAAACTTCTGAGGGCTTCTCCTCTCTTTTAAAACATCAAACCTCATATCAGAGAATTAAAGTTCTCCATGGCAGCCCTTATAGGAGCCAATTGCTTTTGGCCACAAGACCAATCTCGATGTAAAGAAACACTGGGTGTATCGTTGTGATTAGAAGGATTTGTAGTCACTCAACATACCTCATACAAATTTTGACTCAGGACCCTGGGGGAACATCCGGCTGGACTGGGGTGAAACTCAGGTTTTCAACTCAAGTAATTCAAGTTACTCTGAAACATTCTGTGAGTGGATGTTTACCAGCCATATCTATGGAGGATAGTCTGTCTGTGAGAGGGTACTGGCCTCATGTATAGTAGCTGTACAGGAAAAAAACTGACCACTGTCCTTGAGGCTTATATCCTCAAAAGGAATGTCTATTACCCCAGCAACCTTTTATTACCAAAATTAAGCCAGTAACTACAGTCAGCTCTCTGTGTATTGTTATTGTTATCATTTGTCATTGTTTAGTAGTAGTGGTGGTGGTGGTGGTGGTGGTGGTGGCAGCGGCGGCGGTGGCGGTGGCGGCAGTAGCACTTGTGGCGACACATGTGTGTCTCAGTAGTTGATTCTTCCACTGTGATATCTGGGAATCAAACCCAGGTCACCCAGCTTGTGCAGCACAATTTTACCCACTGAGACATCTCACCATCCTCTGTACTATGGACTTATACGACATTTTTACAAGTACCTATGAGGTGGGTAGCATATTCATTAGGTGATAGGACCTCCCCTACCCCACCCATATCATGATGGACCAGGTCTCCCTTTTTAGGTATTTCTTCCCAGGACCCTTTGAAAAGTCCACAGTGGCAAGGAGGGAATAGTGGTCAAAACTACACAAAATGAAATGAAATAAAACTTCAAATGAAATTATAATGAAGCCACCATCTCCTGGGGATGAAAACTCTCCACTATTGCATGTGTGGCTCTTGGGAAAGTGCTCTGGCACCTACGTTCCTGATAGACCAGGAAGAACCTAACTACAGCTGCAAGGATGGGTGCCACAAAAGACCATCCTATTAGGAGATATAACCACCAAGCTAAAGCTACAGATTCATGGGTTCCATTAATCCTAACTCTGCCTAACCAGAAGATACAACATGCTACAGATGTGTTTCCTTGGTTACCTAATACTTAAAACTCCTTGCCTACTGGGTCTCACTGGTATCCATAGGGGATAGCAGATTGTTTCCAATAAAAGCATTCCACAGAGTCCGTGAATACATTGCCTTACACACACGCACACACAAACACACACACACACACACACACACACACACACACATTGCAGCTTGGCAAATCTGGTTAAACTAATGACATATCAGTGAGAGATTGAAGAGGACAGTTTGAAGCTGTTCTTTTATTAACCTTAACATGGAGAAATTTTTCCTGGATAAGCAGCTGAGGATAGCCTAGGGAAGCTAAAATCAATCAATGGCCTGGATTTTCCCTGAGGCCACAGAAATAGTCTTGCCAACATCTTGATTTCAGATCGTCTAACTTCTAAATCTAAGACACTATAGTTTCTTAAAGCTGTAACAGAAGGATATGTTCTCATTAGATCTTTAGTATCTCCCAAAGATGCTGGTTCAAGGCTTGGTCCCCAGCTAGACACAGTGGGGAGGCGATAAAAAACCTTAGAAGGTGGAGCCATTGAGGGCATCTTCTGGTCGTTGAAGGCATCTCATCTGAAGGCATTACATACACTGGAGCACTGGCCTCATCATGGCCCTTTGGCTTCTCAGGCATGAAGTGACTGGTTTGCTCTGTCACATCTTTCGGCTATGGATGTGCTGCTATTGTCCCAAGTAACAGGGCCAACTAATCACAAACTGAAACATCTGAAATTGAGCCAGAATAACCCTTTTCTCTTCATAAGCTGATTGTCTCAAATGTTTCTTATTGCTACAGAAGGCAGAATAGCACAATATACTAGTGCATTATAATAACCATGGTGATTACACTTAATGAGCAAAAATTAACAAGTATCTTCCCTGAATAAGTGAAATTATGTAAATGGAAAACTTGGAAGAAAAGTCCTACCAAAGTTAAGAAGAACCCATCACCTTGGTAAATTGCAAAAACTCTGTGGTTACCAGTTACCTGTGTAGTGATTGTGGCATGAACTATTTTATCTGTCTGGTATAGAACAACATATTTTGTTATTTTAACTTCTTTCTTGCATGTTTTGTCTTTTTTTAAATTTCACATTGTTGCAACAGAGTCTTACTGAGCAACTCAGGCTGACATCTAACCAGAACCACTCTGCTTGCCCCTCCCTCCCCAATGATGGGAATGCAGGCAGGAGCCACTGAATGTCCTGTGACTGACAGATAGAAAGCCTTTAGAATAAAGGTATGAACCAACCCCTAGTTTCAACCAATCAGAGAGCTGTGCATGCTGTCAGATAGCATCTGAATCTATAGCAGAGCCTTTTTTGCTTGGGTCATCTACTCATCTGATGTGCCCTTCAATGTATTTGAAAAATGTCTTTATTTATAGCTTTTTGTTATATTACTACCAAAGCTTCAGGAAACCACTTTCGTGTGAGAACATGGAGTTTGGAGTAAACTATAGCTCTGTTTCCAGGGCCATGGTTAATCATATTTGGCTCCAGGATGAACTACCTCCTACCCTCTTTGAGATAAGAGTTGTGGTTTTGCATACACAGGTTTGAAATTTGTCCTTTAACTTTCTTCCCATCTGTCTAGCGTGTGTTGTGGTTTTCCTTACCTTTTCTTCCTGGACTATCAAATCCAAAGTTTGGCAACTCCAAGGTAGGCAATGGGTGGCTGCTCAGGAGGCGGAAAGATAGGCTGTAACTATGGTACTCGGCTCTGACACTGCAACATCCCAACTTGCTCAACCCCTGAGGCTGTCACCATTCCACCCACCTCTGCAGAAACACTTCACACTTCCATTTTACAAGGAGTTTGCAGCTCAGGAAGAATGACACTTTATAAATCTGAAATGTCAAGATGTATTCCTGACAGCTTCAAGAGATTCAAAGGTTCAAGTGACCAGCACAACCATTTCTGGATCGTGCAAAGAGATTGGACCAGCCACAATAAAGATGGAATTCTATTTATTTGGATTTTTTGTTTGTTTGTCTGTTTGTTTGTTTGTTTTGCTATAGGCATTTACTTCCAAAGTTATTTACATTTTTGTAAATAGAGAAATCAAGATAGAGTGGGAACTGCTCACTGAAAGTTAGAACTGGGCTTCTACCTAGATCCGCCTGGACAATTTAACCTCCAATTCTGAAGTTCTGTGGCAACGTAAGACCTCAGCTGGGCAAGTTTATAAGACACACTCAGCAGAACCCTAACTTTCCAACTTTAATCCCAGTGCTATATTGAGTTTTCTCCCAAAACTAATTAAAATAACTTTCTCTTTTAGGACAACTTGATCTGCATATCTGCATCATTTTCTTGCAGTGCTAGAAATAGGAAAAAACAAAAAGGAGTACAGTTATCAGCCCATGTGGCCTCATCTGTATGCAAATCACCCAACAGAATGCAAAACACTAAACACTAATAATGACAGAGTTATTAAAGAAGTGAGTAATCTCTTCCTGACACCATTTCATGAACCTTGTCAAAACAGTCTCTTGCAAGTTACCTAAGGTCTAAAGGGCTTTTCCAGAGAAATAGTCTCCCATCTTAAAGCCTATACATTCAAGGTTTTTGGGGGAGAACTGTCAGAGAAGACTCTCTGGGAGAAAAGAATGGTCAGACAATCGATCTCCACTCAACTCTGAAAACACAACTTTCTCCTGGTTTGACTGTAAGCATATCCCAGCCCGCCAGCCTTTGATGAAAATGGAAGATCCATTCCTTGTCTTTCTTAGGGCACATTAAGCTGTATCTAAGAAGATCTTTAGATCAAAACTAAGGCAATCAGAAGGGGGGAAATGCAACCACTTTGCTGAGGACACGAGCAGCTGAAACAGCTGCTTTCCTCACTGAACTTTTCTCCAGCAGCCACTCTACCACAAGCTTGTCTGAGGCTCAGAGTCACTCTTCCCGGGCTCATCCCATCTTGCTCCATACCTGTCTCTTCATCCTCATGTTCAGTTAGCCTCAGAATACTTGGGCTGGCCACTTGGACTTCTTGAGAACTGAATGGCTGGCAAGCCCAATGTGCTTGCCATACGGTACAATGTTCTCTTTCCAGTACAAGCTCATTACCAAACCCAAAGACAGAAGTGCCTAAATTTCTACATCTATCTCCCATCAGTTGTAGATAGTCCTTCACAGGTAATTTTTTTAAGTTCCTTAAACTTGCTTTTAAAAATAAACAGAGTTCCAGGAGATAGTTCTGAAAATATGTAAAGTAACTTTTTATTTTATTTTTTTAGAGTTCTATTTTATTTTATTTTTAATTATGTTTTTTTGTAGTGAAAAGGGTAGAGCCTAAGATCTCGCACATACTTAGCAAGTGCTCTAACATCTACCACCTAAAGACCCAAGTTCACAAGACAAAACTACACTTTAAAGGGTGTAAAAATATCTTCAATCCCCTAGTATTGACAGAGTTCATAAACAACACAAAAAAATCGGCAACTAAGAAGAAACTGTGGTGAAACTGGGCTACATTAAAATGAAGATGTTTGTTCATAAAATAACAAAAAAGCAAAAATATAAGTTATGTAAAATAAGAAAATATTTCTAGCAATCTAACCCATGAGGAACAGTAACATATTAAAGTATAAAGATCCGTTTGCAGTGTTGCACTGTGTGCCACTGAATGACTAAAACACAATGCTCAATCTACTGTTTTTAGCATTATGCAATTATAGAACAGGTTATGCAGATATTGAACCAGCTCCTGGTTTACATGAGCCCCTGTGACTGCAAATATAGGTGCAGGATTGCTTATGCAATAAGGCAAATTTTACACATTCATTCAATAATTTCATAATTTTCCCAACCTCCACAGTACAGTACTGAAATTTCTGATGTATTTTGTGTTTAATGTTTCTGATCATAAATGACTTTCAGATTTTATCACCTCTAACAGATATGCATAGTTATCTCATTGTGTTTTTTTTTTCACTTTTAGAGTATGTAGTTGATATTAGACTTTTTAAAAATATAGTTGTTGATTATCCATATATTTTATTTCATAAAGTACCTCTGGTAGACTTCTGCTTATATAAGAGCATTTGGTCTTACTGTCTTTTTAATAATAGATATATTTATCTTTATACTTTAAAGTAACTTTTTAAAACGTCATGTTTTTAACACTTAGGGATCACTAGACTTCCTCTTTCCCACTGTATCAGAAGATATGCAGAGAGCCCCCAGCCCCTCCTTTCTGCTTCTGAGTCATCATGCCACGATTAGCAGATTTAGGCAAAAGTGGGAGTGTTAGTCTCAGAACTGAGACTAAAACATTTATCATAGTTACAACTCTTCCCTCTAGTCTGATGCAGGAATGACATGCGACATTAATCTCCTGTTCCCTGTAGGGCTTGCTGGAGATTAAAAATAATAATAAAAATCTCTTGACTGTAAATGGCTCCTAGCCATTGATACATCCTGAAACCTTCTGGGTGCATGAGAAAAAGAGGATGCTAACATGCATCTAGGAAAAGAAAAAAAAAAAAAAAAGCAGAGGAAAGCATGCTTTTCATGCCCAAGGCCTTACTCCTGAGAATCAAGTTGCAAAAACCATTTTTAAAGGCACGTTCAATGATAAAGACAATCTGAGAAGGGGAAACAGCTGCTAGAAACAAGTAAACAATTTTATACTTTGAATCTTTGAAAACAAGATAAAAGTACTTTTCAGAGGAACAGAATCTAAGGAACTCATGAAAATTGAAGTAAGTCATGGACCTGATTTGTTGATTCTCTTCCCCTGAGAGAAGAATGAGGCGTTTATTTTTCTTAATACTCCCTTCCCTTTAGAAGAGATGCGAGAATTTTTTTCATATGTCATCATAAACACTACAATTCAGATGTGTTCTCGTCACCTATCAAATAAAGCCCACACACCAGAATAGCTTCCAAAGCTCTCTGGGATATGGCCCTAGCTTGACTCTATCGCTATATCCCCAGTGATCCCATACGTACCCTGGCTTCCAGCAATGCCATATTAGTAATTGTCTGTGTTTGCCACACCCACCATCTGCTGGCTTGGAATACTCATTTCTCCCAGACACTGTCTAGCTAACTTCTCTTCCTCCTTCTGAACTTAGGACAAGTATCATCTGTTGAAATTTTTCTCTCTGTTCTCTGCAAAAAAAAAAAAAAAAAACAGTTCTTTTTTCTGTTCTTGCTTGTCCCTGTACTATTGGTCTCAAAGTACACTCAGTGAATTAAGGCCAAAAAAATCTCCTAGAGACCCAATTATGTTTTTCCTTTTTTATATTTATATTTATTTTTTACATATACATTTTTATTATTACACATATATACAATAAACTACCTACAGCAAAAAGAACAATGAAACAATCAGGAATTATATTAATGTTACATTCATAGTCTTTTGCCTTTTTGTATCTGGAAGCCTTGAAGAAAACATCTTTCCTATCATGGTGCAGCTAAAATTCCGGATGCAAATCCATATCTATCATATCTCATTGTTATCAACTTAAAACATCTATCTAGACCTAAAAGCATCTTAACCTCTAAACAACTAAGCTTAACTGTAAAACTAAACTATCTGGTCTTCAAACCCATCAGAGACTTGAGAAGGAATAAAATTAATTACCTGAGTATATAGTAAGTGCTGGTTAGCAGCTTTGAAAATGAGACGACAGAAACAGTTTGATGCCTGAACAGTAACACATGGTTTTAATTCTCCTCATGGATTGGGCTATACCTGAATAGACTAAGTGCACTGTGTATAAATGATATGTATGTATATATATATGTCTATTATGCTTAATGTGTGTAAATTATAAATATACATATATATATATATAAGGAGTTTGACAAATGCAAATATTTTCAAATATCTCCATAAAATATATAATATCTAAGTCATAAAATTTTTATTTTTTTAAGAATGTAAGTCACACTAAGTTTTATTTTCTTCTTCCATACATATTTGATGTATTTCATTTTATTTCTTTGTAATCATGATTTATAAGGGTATAAACTTCATACCCTTGAAAACAATATTTTCAAGTTTAAATTTTTATAGCTTAGAAAAAATGTAAGCAAACATTTTCATGAACCCAGTGGTGAATCAAATTTATAAAAGTAATCTTAACCTCACCTGCATTATAAATGCACATGTGTGGTGCTTTCTTAAGTAACGGCTGTCTTATATAATCAATCACAGCTGGATCATTATAATCACGAAGCTTCTGCGATGTTTGAGAGCACTGAAATGAATAAACTTCCTTACCCAGTGTGTATTTAAGCAAGGGACTAGAAGGCAGAAGGCATGAACTTTTTTATAGAAGGAAGAAATAAACCCTGAACACTGAGTCTGAGAGAAACTTACAGGTAAACACTGGTGACCTGTGTAGTAATCCTGCCTTGCTAAAGTAAAAATATGTAAACAGCTTTATTTATACTTAGTGTATAATTTGTAATTTATATTTGAAATACAAACAAATAATTCAAATTAATAAAACTATATTTACACTATATAGCAGAGATTATGAAGCAATAACTTTGAGATTAGAATATGAATTTGGTGTTGAGAGGACTTGAGTGGGAGATGGACAAGAGCCAGAGACCCTAGATAACAACTGAAGGAATGTTTGAAATCTGGGTACAGCTCTATTTGTCTAAACTAAGCAATTAGGAGTCACTACAGCTTACAAGAAGGTGATGGATATGGTCAGCCAATAAAAATAATTGTGATTCTAAGAAGCATAAAAGAAGATGATGCAGGTTGGAAAGAAAGAGGTTATTTTGAGATAAAACCCTTATAAGG
Organism: Acomys russatus; assembly: GCF_903995435.1. Classification (NCBI taxonomy): domain Eukaryota; kingdom Metazoa; phylum Chordata; class Mammalia; order Rodentia; family Muridae; genus Acomys; species Acomys russatus. The sequence goes on from NC_067137.1 coordinate 69,618,684, forward strand.
AAGAATGGAAGAAGAAAGAACAGATCTGGAAAGTATGATATAGGAAAACTCCTCCCTCCCCCAATAAAAATTCCCTGGTTACATTCAGGACTCTCAGAATCTACCAAACAGCAATGTTAAAATAAGCTCCAGGCTAGGAAAGCACTATGTCTTCAAGACTGAAAAATGTGAGTCTGTCTCAGAACTTTATATGAACTTACTCTAGACAAGATAAAATAAAACCTCAAAGGAAATTTGGAAAGCATGTTCATAAGGGACCCCAGACAAACAAATAATCTTTAAAAAGAACAAAATAGGAAGATTCATACTTCTTTATTTCAAAACCCAATACAAACTTACAACAATCAATAATGTGATACTACCATAACTATAATCACAAAGGTCAGTAGGGTAAAACTCAGGGTCCAGAAACCAATCACGAAATCTCTACTCAACTGACTTTCAACAAGTATGACAGGATCATTGAATGAGAGAAAATTAACTTTTAAACTAATTATGATAAGATAATTAAATAGCCACATACAAAGAATAAATTTGAATCCTTCATACTTATTAACTCAAAATTATATATACAAAGAAGTTCCATATATGAAATCAACATAAAGAACTAAGAGTAACTCTCCATGGCCTTGTATTTGTCAATGGTTTCTTAAAGTGTACAGGCACCAAAATGAACATATAATTGGAGTCTGCTAAATAAAAAATAACCTCAATGCACCTCTTTCCATCTATAAAGTGAAAAGACAGCCTACAGAACAGTTTGTTCAACTCATATATTTAATAAAGTTTAGTATCTAGAAGATTTAAAGAACCAAAATTCTGGCTAGAACTTCGAGTACTATATTGAAGAGATATGGAGAGAGTGGGCAGCCTTGCCTTGTTCCCGATTTGAGAGGAATTTCCTTGAGTATCTCACCATTTACTTTGATTTTGGCTATTGGCTTGCTGTATATAGCCTTTATTATGTTGAGGAAAGTGCCTTGTATCCCCGATCTCTCTAAAACTTTAAACATGAATGTCCCACGAAAGCCTTCACTTACCAGGAAACTGGGACAGCGGGGAAGGCATCCTATTGGGACTCTAAATGAGAGACGCATGGGAGAACAGCAAAATAAAAGGATCCAGAGGGTCCTAGAAATCTACAAGTAGAACAATATGATAGGCAGATTTGGGCCCAGGGGTCCTGCTCAAACTAAGGCACCAGCCAAGGACAATACAGGAAGTAAACTTTAAACCCCTTCCCAGATCTAGCCAATGGTCAGAATATTCTCCACAGTTGAGTGGAGAGTGTGATATGACTTTCTCACGTACTCTGGTGCCTCACATTTGACCATGTCCCCTGGAGGGGGAGACCTGGTGGCACTCAGAGGAAGGACAGCAAGTAGCCAAGAAGAGACTTGATACCCTATGAGAATATATAGGGGGACGTAATCCCCCTCAGGAACAGTCATAGGGGAGGGGAATAATGGGAAAATGGGGGGGGGGGAGGAATGGGAGGATACAAGGGATGGGATAAACATTGAGATGTAACAAGAATAAATTAATATAAAAAAAATAAATAAATAAAAATTTGTACTTTAAAAAAAAAAAAAAAAGAACCAAAATTCAAGAAAAATGTTCAAATATCAAAAGAAAACTCTTAAAAAGGTATTTTTCAAATATAAATATAGATGTGTGCATACACAAAAGACAGATCCAGTGATAGTAAGCATCCTTCCTGGCTTGAGGAAACAGACACTAGAACTCTGAGAACATCATAGGAAGCAGAGAAATGTTCTCAGTAGGATCTCCAGAGACCAAAGAACCTTCCTAGTGATTCTTGCTTAACAAATTTCCTTGAAAAAACTGCCTGACCATGTCCCCTGGATGGGGAGGCCTGGCGACACTCAGAGGAAGGATAGCAGACTACCAAGAAAAGACTTGATACCCTATGAGCATATTCAGGGGGAGGAGGTCCCCCTCAGTCACAGTCATCGGGGAGAGGAGTAAGGGAAAAATGAGAGGGAGGGAGGAATGCGAGGATACAAGGGATAGGCTAACAATTGAGATGTAATATGAATAAATTAATAAAATATGTTTTTTAAAAAAATAAATTACACAAAATGTTAAAAAAAAAAAAAAAAAAAGAAAAGAAAAGAAAAGAAATAAAAAGAAACTGCCTGAATCTGTTATCATACTCAGGAGTCAAACTTGTGCCTCAAGTCAGCTGTTGCCACCCATCCTCAATAAGCCAATAGAAAAGAACCAGCCTAACAGTGGAAAGCAGAAAAAGATTTATTCAATGTGGCCACACTGGGAAGAAGGACTAGAAGATCCAGCAAACCCAAGTCCGTCTCTGGAACCTGAAGTGAGATCAGTGTTTAGATAGAGTGTCAAGAATATGCCCATCTAAGCAGCCCTACCCATCATTGACCCATTATCGCCTAGGTCTCAGCTTCACCTGTAGTGTGGTCTGACAAATTGTTAGACCTATTTGATCAATATTTCCAGGAGTCAAGTTCCCCCTCTGGCTTTGACATTTCCACTCTGCATTAGGTTCCTAGAAGAATTCCCATTTCTTTTTTTAAATATACTTTATTAATTTATTCATATTACATCTCAATTGTTAGCCCATCCCTTCTATCCTCCCATTCCACCCTCCCTCCCGCTTTCCCCCTACTTCACTCCCCTATGACTGTGACTGAGGGGGACCTCCTCCCCCTGTATATGCTCATAGGGTATCAAGTCTCTTCTTGGTAGCCTGCTATCCTTCCTCTGAGTGCCACCAGGCCTCCCCACTCAGGGGACATGGTTAAATATGGGGCACCAGGGTTTGTGTGAAAGTCAACCCCACTCTCCACTCAACTGTGGAGAATGGCCTGTCCGTTGGCTAGATCTGAGTAGGGGTTCGAAGTTTACTGCATGTATTGTCCTTGGCTGGTGCCATAGTGTGAGCAGGGCCTCTGGGCCCAGATCTGCCCATCATAATGTTCTACTTGTAGGTTTTTAGGACCCTCTGGATCCTCCTAGTTCCCTATTCTCCCTTGCTTCTCTCACCTAGAGTTCCAATAAGAAGTCTTTCCCTCTGTCCCACTTTCCTTGTAAGTGAAGATTTTCATGGGACATGCCCCTTGGGCTAGTGTGCAGATATAAGTGAGTATATACCATTTGACTCTCTCTGTTTCTGGGTTAACTCATTCATGATCATTTCTAGTTCAATCCATTTGTCCACAAATTTCGGGGAATGCTCATTTCTTTAGGGTCTATTGTTTCAATAGACTAGTGGTCAGATTGAGAGACACAAGTGTCTCTTTAGAATATTCTCATTTCTTCCAGACCTATTACTAATCCAAGGAAAGAACAGCATCACAGCATTAGAGGGCCTGGGTTTCTCATGGGGCTGGGGAAAGTTTCTGTTTCAATAGGTGGACTCGGAAGCCTCATGCTTCTCCAGTAGTTAGAGAACAAAAGCCTCCTGCCTCTTTACCTCTGTACCACTAGACTGCAGACTGCTAGCATCCCACTTAGCAAATTTTGCATGTAAAAATATCTACAGTATATGCTTTTAAGATGACTCAGATTGCAAGTACACTATACAAACCAGTTTCTTAAATGGGTGGGAAGAGTATCTGAACATCTTCATTTTAATGGAGTAGATGAATAGAGGCCAAATAAGCACTTGAAGATTCTTAATATTACGTTTAGAAAAGTACAAATGATTAAAATACCTCTTCACACCCACAAGAATGTGCTAAAATATAAAAGAATGCTCACACCTACACCTTCAGTGGCAGTAACATGTAAGAACTGGAGCCCTCACACATTACGGTTGGGGATGTGAAATGGTACAACCATTTACAAAAAAAAAAAAAAAAACAGCTAAGTGTTTCCTTAAAAGTTAAACACAGAACTGCTCCAGTCATTCTCTTTCAAGTATCTACCTCAGAGAAACCATGTGTCCATACAAAGGGTTATACCGGATTATTCTTGGAAGTTTTCTTCATTATAGATTAAAAACCTGAAACATGAAGATGTGTGTGCTGGTGAGTGGACCCACTAGCATGTGTATCAGTGCAATGGAGTGATAGCCACCAATAATAAAGATCAAACTGTTGGTACATGCAACAACACATATGAATCACAAAAGAGTTCTACAGATGGCAGCCATGCTATCTATCTGGGCACGCCAAAAGGGACTCATGCTTACAGCCACATTTCTGGGAAATTAAATTAAATTATAGTAGAGAAGGAAGATCAATGCTTGCCAAACACAGACCAGGAGGCAGACCAGGAGGCAGGCAAAGGAGAGAGCTGAGTGTGCAAAGGGTATTGGGAAGTTTAAATAAATACCAATGTTCTTTCTCCTCATTTTGGAGAGCATTCTACAGATAAATGTATACAAATGTCAAAACTTTCTAATTGTTTGCCTTAAATATTTAAACTTTATTATCTATCTGTTGGAGTGTTGAAGATCAAGGTTCCTCTGCATACTAGAAAAGCATTCTGCCGCTGAGCTACAGCCATTATCCACTTCCATAATGCTCATACAAACAGGGAGTTACTTCAAGGTAAAACTTCATGTTTTATAGTACCCAGTTTTCCAAAGTAAGAAGTAATTCTGACAAAGAAATAACGGTAATTGTGCACCATGGTATTAGGTGCTGATGATAGACTATCCCCACCTTTTTGCATCTACAAGTTCATTGACCTGCAGAGCAGGAGATTTACTCAGGTCATGGTTGGTAACAAGTAGGAGAGAGTCTAGGGGTCTCTCCCAGTACCTTCTGGTTCCCTACGTGGCTGGAGTCTCTTTAATAAAGCTGTGTCTGTAAAGTTCCTCCTGCAGGTCATTGTAAGCTCTCATTTGATATGTGTGTTTGCAAGAATAAGATCTAAAAGATGTTTGCATATTTGTACCTATTATCAATTTGTGTTATTTTCTAGTTGAATATTTAGTTAGTTATCTTAAGTTTTGACGTGAAATATTTCCATTTTAGTTCAATAAGTTTGGTAGACATGTCTGATAATAGGGAGTATATAATGTAGGGACATCATATTTGAATTTCCTTTTTACCACAATATATATGAAGAACTGTAGGTTCTGTCTTTACACTGGTTATATCACTGAGTATTTATATACGTGTATGTTCAAAATAGAATTTAGCTTCATTTTCATCTATGGCCAGTTGAATTAAAAATAACAACATCTGCCAAAATTACCAATAATCTTTTGAAGTAACACAAGGTCTATTGAAATAACAGTTTACTGTAGAAATCTAATAACTGGGATTTTGGATATTAATGTTGGTAGTATTTATTATACAAGTGGGGAAGACAACTCCATTTAGAAATAATAACCAAGAAGTCTATGTTTCTGCTCTAATAAGTAAGTACTATATAATTCTACACACTGTACTGAACTGTTTACTCATTTCCATATCCTTCAGTCTTGGCACACACAAACAAACAAACAAACAAAACCCAAAGGAGGGGAACAAAAGTAAAGTAGCATGCCATCCTCTCCTCCTGTCTCCTCGTTCTCTGGTAACATATATTTCAGCAGAGCCAGTTGGTGGGCTACTTAAAGCGGTGGTATTAAGGAGAAATGTTTGAAATAACAAAAACAAAACAACAGCAATAACAAACTAAACATATTTATAGTGACTAGGAGTATAAAGACTCGTTCATAGGCTATTCTGAAACATTTCCTATATGTGCTTTGCTAAGAGAAACGTTAAGTAACTGCAGCCCTTTTGTTCTTTCCTCAGCCATAAATGTTGACAGGTGTAAAGAGAGTTAAAGATAATGGCATTGGGCTGCTCAGTATTTGGAACAGATATTTTTAACTACAGATGTTGACATGCTCTTCTTCTTGTTATCATAGCGTAGTTCTCAAAAAAACTACCTTGAACCAGTATTAGGTGGTACTGGCCAGATGATTGTCAGTTGAATACCTGATTAAGTTCAAAATACCAAAGCATTTTTCAGGAACCCTAATCACCATCAGCCAGACAGCCAGGGTCAGCTCCTAGCCACCTGCCTCCGACTGAGATTATTGCTGCCAATCAATCCTAAATCTTCTTGCTCTGCCACACTCCCTCAGTCCCACAGAAACCACAATAAAAAAGGCTTTCCCACAGTTGACCTCTCTCCTCTGCCTCAGGGCTGATGCTGAGACTTCCCCCAGAGAGACCCACGGGGCATCCACAGAAGTGAAAAACTCTGGTCTGTCTCTGCCTCTCTTTATTCACTCTGGCCTCCTCACCTAGATGAAGAAGAGGAAGGAAAGGAAGGAGGGCTGTTTTAATTGACAACCGAAACTGGTATGTTTCTTTTTACTAAAATATAATTGACAATATTTCTTTGGGATGTAGCTGTTTTTTACTTTTTAGGAGATAAGTTTAAATGTAATAAGAGTTCACAGCTGTGACTAGTCATGGTTGCTACAGATTGCACACCGAAAGAGGCATGTGCATATGCATATATCCCACCATATTTTCCCATGTGCTTCTCGAACAGCCAAAGGGGTCCAGTAGAGACAGGACTCAGAGGCACTGGGAAACTCACAAGTTCTCTAAAATCACAGAGCTGGCAGACGATGCAACTGGGGTGACTTGAACAATCTGAACCCAAGTTTATCGCCAGCAGACATGTACTGAGCGCCCATTGCATGCCAGGCATCCCATTAAGCATTAGCAAGTCTCCACACAAGCACTTTCCCACCAGGAAGCAGCTACCTTCCTGTGAGTATCAGGCATTTAGATGAAGTTTTATCTGGAGTCTTATGAGGTATGATGAAGTATGAGCAGGGTTTTCTTACTTTGTGTGCGCACGAGCGCGAGCGCGCGCGCGCGCACACACACACACACACACACACACACACACACACACACACTTCACCGCTGTGGCCAGTTCTGCCTCTGTCCGACGCTAGAATCTTAAAAAGACCCTGTAGTACCTTTATTACTACTCTCAAGTGCTATAAGCAAAGTTATTCGTTCTATAGCTGAATGGTGTGGGGCTGTGTAGTAAGGACTTTTCGTGTCCTTCAATCTTAAAATGTCACTCGAATCAAGCACGATCCCTGCCTTGCTCCTCTACTCTTTCCTTCCCATGTCATGTTCTCTGACTTCTTGAGGGAAAAGGAGTTAGATGAGTCTCTGAATTTGTGTGTGTTCACAGTCACCTTACATGCTATGAGTTTCCCAGGATTCATTGTCACCACTGGATGCCCAGAGCGCATCTAATGCCTGTGGTCCTGCTGACCTCTTCTAAACCCCAACTTGAGCTGGGCACTCTGGCAACCTGTCACAGGGATAATTTCCTTGGGATCCTGTCAACATCATAGCTCCACCACATGAAGCCCCAGTGAAGGATGCTTAAGGTATTTTTCTCTTTTCCTTAGTCCTCAGAAAATATATTATCACTTTTGTCACTAAACAGAATGCAGTAGTTTTCCCTCCCATGGCCAAATGGCTTCTTACATGCAGATCCTTAAACATCTGAGGGTCCCTCACTTCTATATTCCAAATTCAGGCTCCCTCAGGCCTGAGGTAAATTGGAAGCACATAGCTACCCTCTGATGTGGGAAGGTATTATAGGAGAGCTCAAAACACAAGTATCTTCTCTTATCTTCTGCCTCAGCGTCTCTCATGTCCAAGATGATGAGAACATCTTTGGCATCCACCTTGGAATGCAATATGCTTGGCAAATACTGCCTTGTTCTTGCCTTTGAGGCCTTATCCACATCCAACATGGCTTCATTTAATGTTGTTTCAGAAACATGAACAAGGACACTCAGGAGAATGAATAATTTACTGACATAAAAAAAAAAAAACTGGCTGCCTCTAGGCAACCTTTTTCTAATATTTTCCACTGAAGAAATAGATTGTTGTTCTGTTTCTGACTCTGCCCCTAGAAAGGTTTTGTGACTCATTAGCCTTACCCCAAATGGAACAAACACCATAAATGTTTAATTCGGGTTGTGGGGGTCGGGTGTTAGTAGACCCTCCAAGAAAATATAGTCTGTCACTTGAGTCATACTATTTGGTCTTTTTTGCCTGTAACATAAGCAGAACACTGGAACATGGTCGATGGGCCTCCTGATTGTATATGCTGTGTGTTTCTGGCATCTCTGACTTCCCCAGGCTGTGGGGCATTCACAAATCACAAATGCTTTGGTTATTTTACCAGTATAGCCTAATAATGTTTATTATTGGGCCTATAATTATTATTACAACAGTGTTTTCTAACCTGCTAGCAATCAATCAAGACACAGACACCTGTTATATTTTAAAATAGCTTTAATTAACCTGAGGAAGGGCAGATATTAATCCCTTAAACTACTTCCCATAGTGGGGCAGGTATGGGATACCTGTCCCATTCCCATGCCATCTGATTCTTATAATTTGTATCAAGCTACCTCCCATCCATAATCCAAGATACATGCTAATGTTTTTCATCTGTCTCAAATCTTCCATCCAAGCCGGCCATGTGCTTCTCCTCCACCTAACCGATGATGGCACAACCTTCCTCTTCTCTCTTCCCTATGGTCTCTCTACCTCGCAAGATTCTCTCTGTCTCCCCTGTCCTGGAACCTTAGCCATGCCTATCCTATTTGCCCTGCCCAGGTGAAAAGACCTTTTATTGGTCAAATTGGTTAGGGTCTAGGGAAAATATAGGTGGGGCAGAGTCAGCAAACAGTAATTAGCATCAAAACACATCAGACCAACCTCCATCACACAAACATACTCTGTACTGTTCCCTTGCACTGGGACTGGACTCATTACTGCCTTTCACTGCTCTTCAGCCACAGCACCTACCTCCTGACCCAGGCCCACATAGCACAGCCACTCTTCAAACCTCTTAGACTAGATTTTTTTTAAAAATGTTCTCTAGTATTTTATGGGAGAAATGTAGAGTCACTGCCTTATTTTAATTAAAAATTAAAACTGCAACGTTTTCTTCAAGGATCATAAAACAGTTTCCACAAGCACAAAGTACATAATTTATGTGATTTCAAGAAATTTGCTATGAGATGATCAATAAAAATAACTGTTGCAACTTTAATATTGAAGTCCCCAGTCCAGTGTTTCTCAAAAAGTTTGGCAAGATCCAAAGTTGTATGAAAAAGTTTGGAAGTGATATCTCAGATTCTAAACATGCTACTATTTTCAAGAACTGACCAAATATGGACATGTCTTATAGAAAATTACTTAAGAAATTCTGGGATGCAGATCTTTAGCACCTGGTCCTCTTTCTTAGGTTGACACCTCATTGGAGGCACTGCTATTTGTGAATCCACAGCTGCAGCTCCTGTAGCTGCTGGATTGAGGCAATCTTCTCCAGTGCTCTGAACTGAATAATTATGTCCCCCACCGCACCCCCTCCCACCCAACTTCATATGCTGAAGGCTGTTGTTAAAGTGAGAGAGAAATTAAGGTCAGATGAAGGTGGGACCCTGATCTGATAAAACTAGTGTCCTTACAGGAAGAGCTGCAGAGAGCTTATATGTCTCTTGCCCTCACACAGCAAGAATAGAACTCTCTGCAAGAGATGACGACAGCCTTCCACCACACACTGAACAGGATGTGATTGAAACATGAAAACTTGATCTTGAACTTCTGCTCCCTACAACTGTGATAAAAATAAATAGCTGTTATTTCAACCCCCTAGTCCAGCAGTTCTCTGCTTGTGGGTCTCAACTCTCTCAGGGATCTAATGACCTTTCCCAAGGATCACATATCAGACATCCTGCATGTCAGATATTTACCTTACGACTCAAAACAGTATCAAAATTAAAGTTATGAAGTACCAACAAAATAATTTTATGGTTTGGGGTCGCCACAACATGAGAAACTGTGTTAAAAGGTTGCAGTATTAGAGCGGTTGCTTCATTAAGGAATCCTAAATCAATCCAGTAATTTACCAGTGATAAGACATAAAGGGCGCTTTCCCAGGCAGCTGCCGAAGATGGTGGAAGGGCAGGTTTTAGCGCTGGATGGCCGAGGTCATCCTGTGGGCCGCCTGGCGGCCATTGTGGCCAAGCAGGTGCTGCTGGGCTGCAAAGTGGTGGTTGTACGCTGTGAGGGCATCAACATTTCTGGAAATTTCTACCGAAACAAGTTAAAGTATTTGGCCTTTCTCCGAAAGCGGATGAACACCAACCCCTCCCGAGGCCCCTACCACTTCCGAGCCCCAAGCCCCATTTTTTGGTGCACTGTGCGAGACATGCTGCCCCACAAGACCAAGAGTGGCCAGGCTGCCCTGGAGTGCCTCAAGGTGTTGGATGGGATCCCTCCACCCTATGAAAAGAAAAAGCGGATGGTGGTCCCTGCTGCCCTCAAGGTGGTGTGGATGAAGCCTACCAGAAAGTTTGCTTACCTGGGTCGACTGGCTCATGAGGTCGGGTGGAAGTAGCAGGCAGTGACAGCCACTCTGGAAGAGAAACGGAAGGAAAAGGCCAAGATCCACTATCAGAAGAAGAAGCAGCTCTTGAGGCTACGGAAGCAGGCAGAGGAGAATATGGAGAGCAAAATCAGCAAGTTCACAGAGATCATCAAGGCCAATGGACTCCTGGTATGCTGGTGTGAGCCCAATAAAGGCTGTGCTTTAAAAAAATGGAGAGAGAGAGAGAGAGAGAGAGAGAGAGAGAGAGAGAGAGAGAGAGAGAGAGAGAGAGAGAGAAAGGGCATTTTCTTCTTCTTTCTTTTACTGAGGTCACAGAAATCCCCAATAACACATAAAAAAAATAACATCTTACTTTTTGCCTGTTGTTTAGAGACATTGTCCTTTTCTTCCTCACAATCTTTCAATCAGAGCAAATATCATTAGTCAAATTTTACACAGAGATGGAAAGTGTCTATGCCAAGATGTGGCTAGACATTTTCTTCTTCTATCCCAATGCTCTTTTGCTTCATCCCAGTCAAGTCACCACTGCAGTTCTACAGACTTTTACACAGCAGAGTACTTTCACAATTTCAGTATCTGTGGGCTCCTGGTACTGGCTCAAGAACAGGACACTAGATTAACAAAGTACTTCTTAACATTCAACATATGGAAAAAGTATGATTACCTCCCATAACCCATAAGAACCCATAGCTATCAGAGTTGAAGGAAAAGATGTCCAAATTGTAGCTAACACTGAGTTCACTTTCAGTAATGTAATTAATTTAAACTTGAAGGAAGCTTTACCTTTTAACAAAAGCTTCTTCAAATCACCTATTTGAACATTGAATATCTGTCACTCTGAGGAATGAATAATGACCACTCCCTGAGTTGTGTAACTTTTCCTGAGAAGATCTGATCAAACTTCTACTCACCAGAGATAGGGCATTTAGAACCCACCAAAGAAAAGATTGCAGCCAAGTGCAGCTTAGTGAACCAATGAGTTTATTGGGATAAGTTACAGAACATAAGTAGTTCAAAGACAGTCCAGTCAGTGTAAAGGATGCACAGCATGAGTAATGACTCAATGAAAGCTGTGTTCCTAGAGCTCCCTTCAGAATATGTAGGTATTTTTCTCCCTAGATATTGCTTCAGTTTGTATAACCTGGGGAGGCAGCCTCGTGAATCTTGGAAGTTCCCAACCTTGTAAATTTTATAGTTTTTTTTTTTCTGACACTCATAATTCCTCCTTTTAAGGTAGTAATGTTTTAGTTCCAAGGAAATAGATTCACCACTTCTTGTCCTGGGGTACGTTATGTTATATATATATATACTATAACCCTGTTAGGAGAAGGAACTCGGCGACAACCAAAAGTGGAACATATCTTCCCTTCGGATTAACTTGAAGCAGTAGACCCTTGGAAGAAACATGCTATCGACAGAGTTAGAACTCCACTACTCCTTTAAGAAGCCCTCATATAGAGCTCATGTTACTTTCTAAATATCTGGCTCAAAATGCCACACCACCAATAAAGATTTCATCAGCTTACTAATTAGCACTGTGCAGGCTAGTTTTTAATGTCAACCTGGCATAAGCTAGAGTTGCTTTGGAAAAGAAAGCCTTAATTAAGAAAACGTCCCCACCAGAGGCTAGGCTGCGGGCAAGCCTGGGGTACATTTCCTTGATTGCTGATTGATACGGAATGGCTCGACTAACTATATGGACTGTCACCCCTGCACTAGTGGTCCTGGGCTCTATAAGAAAGCAGGCTGAGCAAGCCATAAGGAGCAAGCCAGTAAGCAGCATCCTCCCATGCCCTCTCTGCCTCTGCTCCTGTCTCCGGGTTTCTGACCTGTTTGAGTTCCTGTCCTAACTTTCTTCAGTGATGGACTAAGATGTGGAAGTCTAAACCAAATAAGGCCTTTTTTCCCCAGTTTGCTTTTGGTTGTGCTCTTTCATCACCCTAACTAGGACAGAAGGCTTATCGATGAGATATGTCAGATAAAACAAGAAAGAAGAGGCCAGCGCCCAGTGCTGAGGAGCCTGGCTTGAAACTGAACTAGATGAGTTTTGAACATAGTAAATGACAAAGATGAATGGCCAGAACAGCCACATGGAACTTCATAGCACGGTGAAGTGGGCGAGAGTATGGTGGGAGCTTCCACGCAGAGGCTGTGGAACAAGCTACATAAGACCCTCTACGTCTGATTCATTATCTGAGGGTGTTAGTCATAAGATTGCTCATAATGTTCATTAATGGGCTGATTCAAATGCTCATCCCATATTTTCATAGGTTTATGATAAGTATGGAACACACATTTGTCTTGAAGTAAAATGTCATATTTGGATAAAATGTTAGATGCATGGAGTTGAGCAAAGGTGTTTTTGACTTTGTGAATCACCAATAAAAGAGCAAAATAAGGATGAGCTATATTAAGATTGTAAAGACAGATAAAAAGAAATCAATTATAGAAGTTACCCCCCAAAATAGCCAAAACCATAAATGTCTTCGAAGGAAAATCCTTTAAAAATGAAAATCTGAATTATAAGCCATAGAGACAATCCTAACATGTATGTTCAACAATTGCTTTGTTCATAGAAGGGCTGAAAGTAGACTATGAACTTGGCAGGTAGCAGGTAATGCTATAATTTGTATTTTCATCAGATAACAGTAATTCAAGACAATGCATTCTAAATGAACTTATATTATGTGGACTTTTCCTGGTGTTAAATTTCTTAAGAACCAAAAATACAAAAATGTAACTCTTGTCACCAGCAACAGTGAATTAACGAAATAAGGAAGATTGAATAGATAGTGTGTTGGCCACACAAGCATGAGGATCTTGTTTGGCTCCCTGGCACCCAATTGTCAATCTGAGTACGGCAGTGCATACCTGTAACCTCCAACCCTGGATGCAGGGTGCATAGGCAGACTCATCCCTGAAACTCAGACAGCCTAGCTGAATTGATGAACTGTCCAGAATATAAGGTTGGAGAGTGATCAAGGAAATACAGGAGACATCAATTTCTGTTCTATACATATATGCACAAATGTGCATACACTCACACTAACAGTACATACAACACAACACACATACACTATACTATGCCTTTGTGAGCCCATGCACATAAACACACACACACACACACACACACACACACACACACACACACACACACTAAAATGTCCATAATGCATTCAGAAGAGTGTTATAAAAATGATCTTAAATCAAGAATTCCATACATAATCAAAGCACCACTCTAGAAATAAATAAAATAATAAATTTCAAAAAGCATAAAGTTTCTCTTCCAAGTATTTCACAAAACAGAAAATACACAGGGATGCTTACAGGTAAGAAGAAAAGATGCTAATAAAATGGAGTAGAAGGCATGAGGAGATGTCTGTTATATGATGAAAGACTGTATGTAATTCAAAAATAAAACTGCTCTCTAGGAAGCAATGTATGAAACCTTGCTAAAATGCGTTCTTAAAGTCTGCCTTCATATACACACAAGTAACATTACATGGAGTAAACAGGTTGTAGTTATACATTTAGCTCTCTCTCTCTCTCTCTCTCTCTCTCTCTCTCTCTCTCTCTCTCTCTCTCTCTCTGTGTGTGTGTGTGTGTGTGTGTGTGTGTGTGTGTGTGTGTGTGTGTGTCTATGTGTGTGCCCTGAATTTGACAGAAAAGGTTTGTGTCATAGAGATTGGAAGGAAAAAGGGGAAAAGGATAAATGGTGTAATTGTATTTTAATTTCAACAATGAAAATATACTAATTAAAAACAAAAGAACTGATAATGCTATTTAAAAGAAACAGAAAGGAATACTGAGGAATTGCAAAGCAGAGCCCACAGCTTGGGAAAGGCACATCATGAGAACATCTGATGATCTAGCAGTGACCTCAGAGATGCCCGTGACAACCTCTGAGAGCAAAGTGGGGAAAGTCATGACTTAGGCCCTAGCCACCTAGGAATTGGGACTCCAAAAGATGACTCACCAGGAGTAATAAACCAAAACCAAGACAACTTTACCATGTTTGGAGTCTCACTTTTCTCCCTTAATCTCAGCCTTGTACACAATTGAATATGAGCTTGGAGTAAGGTCACCCTAGATGTTTAGCAGCCCTCTTTAGAGGAAAAGAATATCACCCAAGGCCTCAAGTGCCCTGACAAATCCTCTTTCACACACAACATGCAGGCACCTGCAGGCACATGATGAGAAAAGATATCACGTATACGAGCCAGGAGTGATAACAGCAAACAAAATAGCCAACGGCTTTGTCAGTCCCAGGAAAGATGTGCTTAAAATCTTCAAGAAAAAAAAATAAGCAACACAATTTCAGTGGTGTACAGACAATATAAAAAGTGACAACAGATATCAAAAGGAGACAAACTAAAACCCCAGAACTGGAAAGTCCAAACCAAATTATGACCTCAATGCAAATATTTCATAACCTAATGGACAGGTGAAGAGACAGATGATTAACTGAAAATAGTCAGGAGAAACTGGAATGCCAGGGACCAGCAGCTAAATGGGGAAAACATGGAATAAGATACAAAGACATAAAAGTCCACAGGAATTTATATACTCTGCCATCTAGAAGAAGACACAAAGAATCAACACAGGCAGCGTGTGTACAAAGTTTTGGCTTAGCATTTCCCAAAATGTATAAAACGATCAGTCTTCAGAAGTAAGAATGCCAATCAGTTCTATCTAGCAAAACTAAAGACAAACTTTTTTTAGTGGATATAAAGCTGATGTGTTAGCCAATAAAAAACACTTACACATAGGGATTTGTAAAAGTTGTTCTTCAAATACAGAAAGATGACTGCCAGAAGATTAAGACATCAACAGGTGTGATGATAAAGCACAAAGAGCCTCAATTCTGTGAGTACATCTTGTTAAACACAACTCAGAAGAAAACAGTCATGTGCAGATGTGGAGTCAATGGTTCAAAGACTTGGCTTCACCTAGGAGGACAATAAAATTATTCACATGGGTTTTGATAAGTCAGTGATGCACTATGAAAAGGATCTCGTGCAATCAACTAAAAGGTAATGTGGGGTGTTAGAATTAAATCTGAGACAAGAAATCAAGACCACCAGACATTGTGTGTCCATGAGACATGGGGATGACTGTTTCCCAGGAGCTCTCTGTTGGGGATCTGGGTCTACCATGGTCTCCAGTGATCATAGGTGATTAACAGCCAATTTGGTGGGGAAAACAAGCTTTTCAATGAACTTCTGTTTGATTATTTTAA
The DNA here is from genome assembly GCF_903995435.1 of Acomys russatus. Taxonomy (NCBI): domain Eukaryota; kingdom Metazoa; phylum Chordata; class Mammalia; order Rodentia; family Muridae; genus Acomys; species Acomys russatus. The sequence goes on from NC_067137.1 coordinate 69,634,312, forward strand.
AAGTGCACTGCTATAATAATATCAAAAATAGTCTGACTATTCATGAATTGTTTCAACAAATTTGCTATGATATGCAGATCATACATAGCTCTTGCATATTGAAAACTAATAGCAGATATGGAGGTTTCTTAAGAGATTATGGCAATAACGACATTGATGTTTCTACCCTGTGAAATGAAAATTGGAACTATTGTCTAGTAAGGGCAGCAAGTTGGGCTATCCTTGAAGAAATCAAAGATTTGATGACAAGTACCATGATAGAGCAGCATAAAGACGGACTGAGGCAGAATTACTCACCAAAATTATTTGTTCCACCCATAGAAGAGTAAGTTAAAGACAACCCAAAAGTGAAATTGAAGGTATTTGTTTATCAAAGTTGCAGAAGATTATACAATAGAGTCCACACTTGACCAAGGAGTTGATCTTTGCCAAAACACTTTGGTTGATGCTCATATTTTAGTCTCTCAACTTGATATAGTCTCACAGAGTTGTGATATTACAGTGGAGTAGACCAGAAAGAGGCTCCAGAAGCTTATAATTCTATAATCTTATACGTATTTTATAATCTTTATATTGGATGTCTCTTCACAATCAGGATCAAAGCTTTCCATTACCCCTTTGTCATTGATTTGTGCTGACTGAAAAGATAATTACTTTCATTATTAACACCTACACAAGCTTAGGTGTCTGTTTCATGTGTGTCCATATTCCACAATTCCAGCTATAGCTGTAGTGCACATGAGTCTAATTTTTCTATACTTTTTTAAAGTTAAAAAAAGGTAGAAAATAGAAATGATAAAATATTTATTATTTTGGTCATCTGAGTTATGCAATTTCTGTAAAGAAATCACACATAAAAAATCTTTAACAAGAAGCAATATTTTTAAATCACAATTTCAATATGATTAATTTCTTAAAATTATTTACAAATCAGCACCCCCATTGTAACATTTGGTTACAATCTTAGCAGTAATTAAAGCTCTTTTGTGAAGTTACAAGGAGTATGTTGTCAACAATTAACTTTGATAATCCATGCAAATAAAACTTTACTATTTGAAAACTAACCATATGCAAAAGCAGATATACACTCTTTGCATATACACACAAAGAGACTTGATTTCAAATTGTGGGGGGAGTAAAAGTGGTTCATCACTAATGACTGCAGAATATCACTTTAGCTGGGAAAGTGACCATAGCTGTCATTTGATGTAAGATTTTCTTTAGAAAAAAAATGGTTCTCAAGTTTATTTTTTAAAACTAAAGCCTGAGTTCTGCTGGGAATTTCCAAGGAATACAAACTCTCTTTTCATAGTTAATACTGACACAAAGAAATATATATTTATTTACATTTCTATGGGGAAAACAGTATTTTTATTGGAGCCTTCTGTCCTGTTTTGTATGTAAATTTAACAAAGAATATTCCTTTGTAATTTTAATATCAAAAGCAGTATTTTTCTTCTCGTCCTTGAGGTTCTTAAGATGCTTTGAAGTAGGACCATTAAGAAGAATCTGAGGTAGATAGAGAAAAACCACTTGACAAAATTTAACATCCTTTCAAGACAAAAAAAATCTCTCAACTAATTAAATATGGAAGGGATGCACATTAATGCTGTGATTGTTATGCATAACAAAATTAAAAGTGATAGCTGTAGAGATGGCTCATCAGGTAGTATTCATCTTACAAGTATGGAGACTTGAGTTCAATTCCCCAGAATCCATATAAAAGCCAAGTGTTTTGGCACCCAGTCCATGGGAAAGAGAGGGTATCCCCAGAGCAAGCTGGCTAGGCAGATTGCCAAAATGGGGAGCTATAGGTTCAGTGAGAGACCTGCCTCAATACATGTAAGATGGAGAGAGACAAAGGTAAATATTTGGCATCAACCTCTGACTTCCATATTTGCACACATGTACACTCACATATTAACAGATATATACACATGCCACATGCATTCATATGCAAAGAAATTGCAGCTCACATCATATCATACTTAATGTCCTTTTGTACCAGAATCAAGTCAATGCCCACTTTCCAACTTCTAGTCAACATAATGCTAGAACTCCTTAAGCTAGTATTAGAAGTAATTAGGAAACACAAAGGACTAAGAGGCAAACAATCCTAAAAACAGAGGGTCAAATTGCCCCTGAATGCATGACACACATGACATAATCATATATGAAAGTCTCCACCAATAAATCTATAACATTTCAGATTATAAAGTCAATGTTCAAAAATCAGCAGCATTTCAATATATTCATAAATAATTACACAAAATAAATTAAGAAAACAATTCTATTAACAACAGCATTTTAAAAAAAAACTTAGGAATAAATTTAACCAAGGAAGTGAATAATGTGCATTGAAAGCTATAAAATGTTAATAAAAGAAAATGAAGAACACTCAAATAATGTAAATACAATTTACCTTCTTGGCTTAAAAACTGAGTTGTTTAAAGGATCCATGTTTACATAAAGCAATTGACAGATCTAATGACACTTGTATCAAAATTATAACATGTTTCCTTTTTTCTAATTATTTTTTATTTATTTAATCTCTTACAGCATGATCCAAGCACCCTCCCTCCTCCCTTCCCAATCCCATCTCATGCCCTCCTTCTCCCATAGTCCCTCTCTTTCTTCTCAGAGATGGGAAAGCCCCCAAAGAGTACCAATACACCCTGGCACCTCACTTCTCAGCAAGACTAAATGCATCCTCTCCCACTGGGGCCTGAGAAGGCAGCCCAGCTAGGAGAAAGAGATTCAGAGACAGGCAACAGAGTCAAAGCCACAGCCTCTCTTCCCATTGTTAGGGGACTCTTAGGTTGACCACACTGCACACCTGCTACATATGTGTAGGAGGTCTAGGTCCAGCCCATGCATGCTCTTTGGTTGGTGGTTCAGTCTCTATAAGGTCCCATGGTCCCATGTTAATTTACTCTGTAGGTCTTCCTTGACCCCTCTAGCTCCCTCTATCCTTCCTCCCACTCCCTCTTCCACAGAACTCCCTGAGCTTGGCCTACTGTTTTGGCATGGGTCTGTACATCTTTTTCCATCGGCTGCTGGGTGAAGCCACTCAGAAGATAGCTATGCTAGTCTCCTGTCTGTAAGGGTAATAAAATATCAGTGACAGGGTCTGGCTCTTTCCTATAGGGTGGCTCTCAAGTTGGGCCATTCATTGGTTTGACATTCCCTCAGTCTCTGCTCCAGGTCTTGTAGGCAAGAAAAATTTGGGGTTGAAGGTTTAATGGGTAGATTGGTGTCCCCCTTCCTCTACTGGAAGTCCCACCTAGCTACATGAGGTGGTGACTTCAGGCTCCTTAACCCTGGCTGCTAGAAGTCTCAGCTAGGGTCACTCCCAAAGACACCCGGTAGCTTCCCCTGTCCTAGAGATGCCTCACCACCAATTTCTGTCCTCTCTCCCAGTCCTCCCCCTCAATCCCCTCACCCTCTCTCTGAACACCTGATTTACACTCAGTTTACCCTCCCTACTCCCTCTCCCACCCAGTTTCCTCTCTATATCTACTTCAGACATCTATTTCCTTTTCTGAGTGAGAATCGAGTATCCTCCCTTAGGACTTTCTTGGCTTCTTTGGATCTGTGTATTGTAGAATTTTTATCCTGTACTTTGTAGCTAATATCCACTTATAAGTAAGTACATACCATGAGTGTCTTTCTGGGTTGAAGTTGCCTCAGTCAGGATGGTCATGTCTAGTTCCATCCATTTGTCTGGAAATTGCATGATGTCTTTGTTTTTAAAGGTTGAGTAGAACTCCACTGTGTAAATGTACTGCATTTTTTATCCATTCTTCAGTTGAGGGACATCTGGGTTGCTTCCAGTTTCTGCCTATTATGAATAAAGATGCTTTGAACATAGCTGAGGAACTGCCCTTTGTGGGTCATTTTTGGGGTATATGCCCAAGACTAGTATAGCAGGATCTTGACTAAATTAGTCCTAAATCTACAGTCACAAAAGGCTTCTACTAACCAAAGCAATATTGAGTAATAAAAGCAAGGCTGGAGGCATCACCTACTTTGATTGCAAAACATACCACAAATTTACATTAATCAAATCAGTATGAAACTTGAAGAAAAATATATTAATCAATGGAACAAAAGAGAAAAGCCCAAAATAAACTCACACATTTGTGGTCAGTTGATTACCTTTTTTCATTTTTTTCCTTTTTATTTATTCATTCATATTACATCTCAATTGTTATCCCATCCCTTGTATCTTCCCATTCTTCTCTCCCTCCCACTTTCCCCCTACTCCCCTCCCCTATGACTGTGACTGAGGGGACCTCTTCCCCCTGTATATGCTCATAGAGTATCAAGTCTCTTCTTGGTAGCCTGCTATATCCTTCCTCTGAGTGCCACCAGGCCTCCCCATCCGGGGGACGTGGTCAAATATGGGGCACCAGAGTTCGTGGGAAAGTCAGTCCTCACTCTCCACTCAACTGTGGAGAATGTCCTGTCCATTGGCTAGATCTGAGTAGTGGTTCGAAATTTACTGCATGTATTGTCCTTGGCTGGTGCCATAGTTTGAGCAGGACCCCTGGGCCCGAATCCACCTGTCATAATGTTCTTCTTGTAGGTTTCTAGGACCCTCTGGTTTCTTCTATTTCCCCATTTGCCCATGCTTCTCTCATCTAGAGTCCCAATAGGATGTCCTCCCCTCTGTCCCCCTTTCCTGATAAGTGAAGAATTTCATGAGACATGCCCCTTGGGCTAGTGTCCAGATATAAGTGAGTATATACCATTTGAGTCTTTCTGCTTCTGGGTTAATTCACTCATTATGATCATTTCTAGTTCAATCCATTTGTCCACAAGTTTGGGAAATTCCTTTTTTTAATATCTGAGTAGTATTCCATAGTTTAATGTACCACAGTTTCTTTATCCATTCTTCTACTGAGAGACATTTAGGCTGTTTCCAGTTTCTGGCTATTATGAATAAGGCTGCTATGAACATGGTTGAGCATATGTTCCTGTTATGTGCTGGAGATTCTTCTGGGTATATTCCAAGGAGTGAAATAGCTGGGTCTTGAGGAAACCCTATTCCCAGTTTTCTGAGATAGCACCAGATAGATTTCCAAAGTGGTTGTACTAGTTTGCATTCCCACCAGCAATGAAGGAGTGTTCCTCTCTCCCCACACCCTCGCCAGCATGTGGTGTCACTTGAATTTTTGATCTTAGTCATTCTGATGGGCATAGGATGGAATCTGAGAGTCGTTTTGAATTGCATTTCTCTGATGACTAACGAGGACAAGCATTTCTTTAAGTGTTTCTCAGCCATTCAATATTCCTCTTTTGAGAATCCTCTGTTTAGTTCTGAGCTTCATTTCTCAATTAGGGTATTTGGTTTGGTGCTGTTTAATTTCTTGAGTTCTTTATATCATATTAGACCTTTGTCAGATGTAGGGTTGGTGAAGATCTTTTCCCAGTCTGTAAGCTGTCGCTTTGTTCTCTTGACAGTGTCTCCTGCCTTACAGAAGCTTCTCAGCCTCATGAGGTGCCATCTATTAATTGTTGACCTTAAAGCCTGGGCTGTTAGTATTCTATTCAGGAAGTTGTCTCCTGTGCCAATGTGTTCCAGGATCTTCCCCACTTTTTCTTCTAACAGATTTAGTGTCTCTGGTTTTATGTTAAGGTCTTTAATCCACTTGGACTTGAGTTTTGTGCATGGTGACAAATATGGGTCCAATTGCACTTTTCTACATGTAGATGTCCAGTTGGACCAGCACCTTTTGTTGAAGATGCTATCCTTTTTCCATTGAATAGATTTGGCTTCTTTGTCAAAAATCAAGTCACTATATGCGTGTGGATTCATATCTGGGTCTTCTATTCGATTCCATTGGTCAACCAGCCTATTGCTGTGCCAGTACCATGCTGTTTTAATTACTATTGCTCTATAGTACAGCTTGAGATCCGGTATGGAGATTCCTCCTGAGGATATTTTATTTTATAAGATTCTTTTCACTATTCTGGGGTTTTTGTCTTTCCATATAAATTTGAGAATTGACTTTTCAATGTCTTTTACAAATTGTGTAGGTATTTTGATAGGGAATGCATTGATTCTGTAAATTGCTTTTGGTAAGATGGCCATTTTTACTATATTAATTCACCCGATCCATGAACAAGGGAGATCCTCCATCTTCTCAAGTCATATTCAATCTCTTTCTTCAGGGACTCAAAGTTTTCTTTCAATCAAGTCCTTCACTTGCTTGGTTAGAGTTACCCCTAGATATTTTATATTGCTTGTGGCTAACATGAAGGGTATAGATTTCCTAATTTCTTCCTTTGTATGATTATCATTTGTATATAGGAAGGCTACTTATTTTTTTGAGTTAATTTTGTATCCAGCCAATTTGCTGAAGGTGTTTATCAGCTGTAGGAGTTCTCTGGTGGAATTTTGGAGGTCACATATGTACACTATCATATCATCTGCAAATAAGAATAATTTGACTTATTCCTTTCCCATTTGGATCCCCTTGATCTCCTTGTGTTGTCTTATTGCTCTGACTACAATTTCCAGTACTATATTGAAGAGATATGGAGATAGTGGACAGCCTTGTCTTGTCCCTGATTTTAGAGGAATTTCCTTGAGTATCTCTCCATTTAATTTGATGTTGGCTATTGGCTTGCTGTCTATAGCCTTCATTGTGTTTAGGTATGTGCCTTGTATCTCTCCAACACTTTAAACATGAATGGGTGTTGGATTTTCTCAAATGCTTTTCCTGCATCTAAAGAGATGATCATGTGGTTTTTTTCTTTTAGTTTGTTTATATGGTGGATTACATTGATGGATTTCCATATATTAAACCATCCCTGCATGCCTGGAATGAAGCCTACCTGGTAGGATAAATAATATCTTTGATATGTTCTTGAATTAGTTTTGCGAGTATTTTATTAAGTATCTTTGCATCTATGTTCATGAGAGAAATTGGTCTGAAATTCTCTTTTTTTGTTGGATCTTTGTGAGGTTTAGGTATCAATGTGACTGTGGCCTCACAGAAAGAATTTGGTAATGTTCCATCCATTTCTATCTTTTGGAATAGCTTGAAAAGTATCGGTATTAGCTCCTCTTTGAAGGTTTGGTAGAATTCTGCACTGAAACCATCTGGCCCTGGGCTTTTTTTGGTTGGGAGACTATCAATGATTGCTTCTATTTCTATAGGAGAAATAGGACTATTTAGTTTGTCTATCTGATCTTGATTCAAATTTGGCAAGTGGAATCAATCAAGAAAATTTTCCATTTCCCTTAGACTTTCAAATGTTGTGGCATATATGCCTTTGAAATAGGATCTTATGATTCTTAGTATTTCTTCAGTGTCTGTTGTTATGTCTCCCTTATCATTTCTGATTTTGTTGATTTGGATACTGTCTCTCTGCCTTTTACTTGGTTTGGCTAACAGTTTGTCTATCTTGTTTATTTTCTCAAAAAACTGCTCCTGGTTTTGTTGACTCTTTGAATTGTTTTTTGTTTGTTTGTTTGTTTCTAAGTTATTGATTTCAGCTCTGATTTTTATTATTTCCAGACATCTACTCCTCTTAGGTGTTTCTGCTTCTTTTTTTCCTAGGGCTTCCAGATGTGTTCTTAAGTTGTTTATGTGGGATGTTTTCAATTTCTTTTTAAAGGCACTTAGTGCTATGAATTTTCCTCTTAGCACCACTTTCAATGTGTCCCACAAGTTTGGATATGTTGTTGCTTCATTTTCATTGAATTTCAGGAAATCCTTTATTTCTTCCCTGACCCAGGTGTCATTAAATAGAAAGTTGTTTAGTTTCCAGGTGTGAGTAAGCCTTTTGTTATCTCTCTTGTTATTAAAGTCCAGCCTTAGACCATGGTGATCTGATAAGATACAAGGTATTTTTTCAATCTTCTTGTATCTGTTGAGGCTTGCTTTGTGACATACTATGTGATCAATTTTGGAGAAGGTTTCATGGGGTGCTGAGAAGAAAGTATAGTCCTTTGTTTTTGGGTGGAAAGTTCTGTAAACATCTATTAGATCTATTTGATTAATAACGTTGGTTAGTGATGTCTTTTCACAGCTTAGTTTCTGTTTCAATGACTTATCCTTCCGTGAAAGTGGGGTGTTGAAGTCCCCCATTATTACTGTGTGGGGATCGATTGTGCTTTTAGCTTTGTTAATAGTTCTTTATCAAATATGAGTACCCTTGTATTTGGAGCGTAGATGTTCAGAATTGTGATGTCATCTTGGTTGATTTTACTCTTGATGAGTATGACGTGTCCTTCCTCGTCCCTTTTGATTAATTTTGCTTGAAAGTCTATTTTATTAGATACTAGAATGGCTACACCAGCTTGCTTCTTGTGACCATTTGCTTGGAACATTTTTTTCCAAGCCTTTTTCCCTGAGGTAATGTCTGTCCTTGTGGGTGAGATGTGTTTTTTGGATGCAGAAGAATGTTGGGTCTTGTTTATACATTCACTCGGTTAGTCTGTATCTTTTTATTGGAGAATTGAGACCATTGATGTTGAGAAATATTAATGACCAGTGACTGTTAAGTCCCTTCATTTTGATGTTTGTTACCATCGAGAGTTTGTGAGGTTGTGATTTTTGCGATGGTGTAGTTATCAATTTCCTGTATAGTTTTGGTTGTAACTCATCCCTGTGTGGTGGAGTTTTCCTTCTAGTAACTTCTGTAATTCTGGATTCATGGATAGGTACTGTTTGAATTTGTTTCTATCATGGAATATTTTGTTTTTTCCATCAATGGTTATTGATAGTTTTGCTGGGTATAGTAGTCTATCCTGGCATCTGTGGTCTCTTAGGGTTTGCAGGACCTCTGTCCAGGCCCTTCTGGCTTTCATGGTCTCAGCTGAGAAGTTGGGTGTAATTCTGATAGGTTTGCCATCATATGTTACTCTGCCTTTTCTCTTACCGCTTTTAGTATTTTTTCTTTGTTTTGTATATTTTGTGTTTTTATTATTATGTGACAGGAAGATTTTCTTTTCTGGTCTATTCTACTTGGTGTTCTGTAGGCCTCTTGTATGTTCATATGCATCTCCTTCTTCGGATTGGGAAAATTTTACTTCTATGATTTTGTTGAAGATATTTCCTGGGGCTTGAAGTCAGGCATCTTCTCTTTCCTCAATGCCTATTATTCTCAGGTTTCTTCTTTTCATGGTGTCCTTGATTTCTCAGATGTTCTGAGTCAGGAACTTTTTGGATATAGCATTTTCTTTGATTGTTGTTTTGAGCTCTACAATTGTATCTTCAAGTCCTGAGGTTCTTTCCTCCAATTCTTGGATTCTGTTAGAGAAGGTCATCTCTTTGTTGGTTGCTTTCTTCTCTAAGACTTCTTGGTCACGTTTTTCTTCGTGTGTTCCTTTATCATAGACTCCATTTTCATCTTCAGATCTTAAAGTGTTTTAGTGACTTCCTTCATCTGTCTGTTTGTATTTTCCTGAAATTCTTCAAGTGCCTCTCTGTATGTCTCTTTTGTGTCTTCAGCCTGCTTGGTTGCAGCCTCTTGCAGTTTTTTACAGCTTTCATTCGTTTCTTCCATTATTATCTTCCTTACTAAGGACTTGAGATCGTTTTCTTGTATTTCAATTGTGTTTGGGTTCTCAGAGTTGTTTTCTTTAGGATCGCTGGGATCTGGAGATGCTAAGCTGTTTTTGGTTTTGTTGTTTGCATTCTTACACTGTCCTTTAGTCATTTTGCGGTATCTGTTGACGGGATGTGGGTTCTGGTGTCCTTTACTGGTTGTTGAGAGTGGATAATTTGTGAATGATTACATGTCGCATGCTCTTGCCTGTGAGGATCAGGCAGTTTTTCCCTGGAACAGGCAGGTGACCTAGTTGCCACTCCTGGAGACTTTGATCTACACCTTAGGCTCCGGGCTGGGTCAGCGATTCAGGCCAGCTGTTATGGGGTCTCAGATCGAGGCTGGCAAGCTCTGGCTGGGAAAGTTGCTCCCAATTGCCTGCACTTCCCACAGTCCTGTAGTCCAGACCTCACCCAGCTCAGATCCACTGAGCTATGAGTGCCTTTTAGACCAGCGTATAGACACCTCAGGAGTGTCCAGCCTCTCCCAAGAGCGTGGAAGATCCTGCAGGGACAGTGTGAAGTGTCGGAGCTGGGTTCTATGTGCTGGGATCTGCAGGCCCTGTCCCCTGTGCTCTGATCCAGTGTGGGCCTGGTTTGGCCCAGAAGGCTGAGCGCACTGCTCTCTCTGAGCTTGGTGGACCCAGCCCAGTGGGAGATCCTGCCAGGGCTGTGTGAAGTATCCAAACTGAGTTCTACCTGGGATCTGCAGGTTCTGTACCCTGAGCTCTTGTCCAATGTGGGCCCGGTTTGGCCCCGTGGGTTGCGGGTGCTCTCACTGAGCTAGATGGACCCAGCCCCATGGGAGATCCTGCCGGGGCTGTGTGAAGTGTCCAAGCTGGGTATTAACTGCCCAGATCCGCAGGCTCTGTCCCCTGTTCTTTGTTCCGATGTTGGCGGTTTGGCACCACGGGTTGCGAGCTCCTCTCTCAGAGCTAGGTAGACCGAAGCAGCTCAGTACCCTGCGTTCAGTTCCAACTGGGGCTGTTCCTCCCCGCGCTGTGCGCACTCTCTCTGAACTAGGTGGACCCAAGCCACTCTGTACCCTACGTTCAGTTCCAGCTCCAGTTGATTAATTCTTAAACGTTGTCAACGATACAAACTGTGAGAAACCTGAGTCTTTTAAATAAATGTCAGAAACACTAAATATATACAAGTGCAAGAGTAATCCATCTCTCACTGTGTACAAAAAGAAACTCTAAATATATTAAAGACTTAAATCTAAAGCACAAAATCTCTGCAAAAATAATAGTGAAAGGCTTTATTGTATTGGACATCGAATTTTTTTTTTTTTTAGGATTTGCGCGTGCACACATAGAGAGAGAGAGAGAGAGAGAGAGAGAGAGAGAGAGAGACGAGGAGAGAGAGAGAGAGAGAGAGCGCTCAAAAAAAGCCACAGGAAACAATAATGAACTAAGATGCAACAGAGGAATGTGGGGAAGAAGAGAGCGTAAGAGCAACAGAATGAGAGAGAGAGAGAGAGGTGTGGGGAAGATTGACTGTCCAAAATAAAGGTTGTGAATCACACGGAGAACTTAGTTACTCCTGTATTAGAAGAAAAAAAGAAAAGAGCCAACCATACAACTGACAAAGGATAGTGTCCAAAATTTTTATGGAATTCAAAAAGCTTAATATCCAGGGGGGAAAACAATTTTAACATGGACAAAAAAAAAATAAAAATAGAAACATCCATATTCCCCAAAATAGACACACAAACAGCCAACAGCTATCTTAAACTCTCTTTCATGTCACTATGTCACTGTTGACCATGTAGGACTAGGGATGCTTCATGGAGACAGAGCACTAGCCTAGCATTTACAGTGTACTGAGTTTGGTCTCCTGAGGCATGAAAAAAAAAAAATAAGATATTACCCTAAGCACATTGAAATAGCTTTTACCAAAAAGATTTAAGTGTTCACATAATTTGAATACAAACTCTGTAGGCCATGGGTGAGAATATAAATTCTTATAATCATGACAAAAAATAATTGAAGGTTGCTCATAAAAGTAACAAATAATCATACAATTTGCCGGCAACATTCTAGGTATATGCCCAAAGAAAATAAGATCAGTAAGTCTGAAAGCTGTTTGTACTCCATCCAATGTGGATAGCAGCAGTATTTACAGATGCCAAGATACAGAATCAACTCAGATGTCCCCAGGATGGATGAATGTATAAAGGAAATATGATGTACATACACAATGAAAAATAACTCACTCCTGAGGGGTAAAGAAAATTCTGTCATCTGCAATAAGGTGGGTAAACCTGCAGGGCATTACACTAAATAAAAATAAGCCAGACACAGGAAGAGACATACTGCATGGTCTCCTGCAAGCACGCAACCTGAGAAGATACACAAGTTTGAGAGTAAGCCATAGACTGTAGAGATGAGCTGGGACAGAGAACTGGTGATCAGGGGGTATAGGACATGAGCTGAAAAGATAAATAAATAAATAAGACACGAGCCGAGCAGCATAACTACTGGAGGCTTAAATCATGTCTGACGTTCAGTGAATAGTAACCATTACAAATTTCAAAATTATTGAAAAAACGAATTTTAAATGTGTTCACAACTAGAAACATTAAGTTCATGGGGTAAGGGATATGTTAGCTTATTTTAATGATCAGTCAATCTGTCCATTTACCAAACGCATTACATTGTAACTACATGTAAATTTATATAGCTATTTCTTAAGTTAAAACTAAGGCAAAACTCAATCTAGAGAACCACAACTAATTTATTTTTTAAAATAAATTAATAATCAAAGACACCAAAACAAATCCACACACACGGTCACTTGATTTGTTGACAAAGAAGCCAAATCTGTTCAGTGGAAACAGGATAGCATCTTCAACAAATGATGCTGGTCTAACTGGATGTCTACATGTAGAAAAATGCAATTAGACCCATATTTGTAACCATGCACAAAACTCAAGTCCAAGTGGATTAAAGACCTCAACATAAAACCAGAGACACTAAATCTGTTAGAAGAAAAAGTGGGGAAGATCCTGGAACACATTGGCACAGGAGACAACTTCCTGAACAGAACTCCAACAGCCCAGGCTTTAAGGTCAACAATTAATAAATGGGACCTCATGAGGCTGAGAAGCTTCTGTAAGGCAGGAGACACTGTCAACAGAACAAAGCAGCAGCCTACAGACTGGGGAAAGATCTTCACCAACCCTATATCTGACAAAGGTCTAATATCCAAAATATATAAATAACTCAAGAAATTAAACACCACCAAACCAAATAACCCAATTAAGAAATGGGGCTTATAACTAAACAGAAAATTCTCAACAGAGGAATATCGAATGGCTGAGAAACACTTAAAGAAATGCTCAACATCTTTAGTCGTCAGAGAAATGCAAATCAGAACAACTCTGAGATTCCATCTTATATCCATCAAAATGCCTAAGATCAAAAACTCAAATGACAGTACATGCTGGCAAGGATGTGGAGAAAGGGGAACACTCCTTTATTGCTGGTGGGAACACAAACGTGTACAACCACTTTGGAGATCTATCTAGCACTTTCTCAGAAAACTGGGAATAGGGCTTCCTCAAGACCCAACTATTCCACTCCTTGGAATATACCCAGAAGATGTTCCTCTACACAACAAGAACATATGCTCAACCATGTTCATAGCAGCCTTATTCATAATAGCCAGAACCTGGAAACAGCATAATGTCCCTCAGTTAAAGAAACTGTGGTACATTTAGACTATGGAATACTACTCAGCTATTAAAAACAAGGAAATCCCAAAATTTGTGGACAAAGGGATGGAACTAGAAATTATCATACTGAGTGAATTAACCCAGAAACAGAAAGACTCATGTGGTATATACTCACTTACAATTGGGCACTAGCCCAAAAGGCATGCCCTACAAGAGTCTTCACTTACCATTGGGATAGATGTGAAGACATCCTACTGAGACTCTAGGTAAGAGAAATATAGGAGATGGGGAAATAGAAGGACCCAGAGGGTCCTAGAAACCTACAAGAAGAACATCGTGATGGGTGGATCTGGGCCCAGGGGTGTCTGCTCAAACTATTGCACTACCAAAGACAATACAAGTAGTAAATATCGAACCCCTACTCTGATCTACCCAATGGACAGGACATTCTCCACAATTATGTGGAGAGCGGGAACTGACTCTGACATGAACTCTGGTGCCCCATATTCGACCACCTCTCCTTGATGGGGAGGCCTGATAGCACTCAAAGAAAGGATAAGCAGTCTACCAAGATGAGACTTGATACCCTGTGACCATATAGTGGGGGAGGAGGTCCCCCTTGGTCTTTGACCTAGGGGAGGGGAATAGGGTGAAAGTGGGAGGGAGGGAGGAACAGGAGGATATGAATGATGAGATAACAATTGACTTGTGATCTGAATAAATTAATTAACTAAAAAAAGAAAACAAATTAATAAACTGATTTTTGGAGGAAACTTTTAACATGTAATTTGTGATGTCTTATACTCTCTTAAAAACCATTTTATTTAAGGAACTACTTAGTTGATAACTATTTTCAGGCAAATTTTATATCTTATACTTTTAGATTATTAAATATGAAAAAGTTTTAATGATCATTTGTGGTTATTAATCCCTCTTTTAAAATGTGATAATATTTGTGATGTTTTAAGTATTGTTCAATATTTAGTAGCCTACTCAAGTTAATGAAAGATAATTTAGTGAAGATAACACTGAAAAGCCCTTTCTTTTTCTTTTAAAACAAGTACATTTTGTTTGGCATTATTTAAACTCATTTTTAGTCATATACTATGCAAGTGATATTTTTACGTTCTGTGTAATCTTGTAATAAAATAACCACCACTCAAAAGTCAAAAAATGAGAAACACAATAAAATAGTAGTCAAAACAGGCCAAGAAAATGGCTCAGCAAGTAAAGGTGCTTGCCACAAACTCCTAATGACCTGATTTCCATCGTTGGAACCCACATAAAAGTATGTGACAGGAGAGAGCTGAGCCTACAGAGTTGTCCTCTGACCTTTACGTGAGCACCTCACAAATATACCACATTAATAAATTAAACTAAATTTTTAAAAGAAAGTAATTAGAACAAACACAAAAGAGAAAGAACATCAAAATCTTCATTTGCAGTCACTACATAGATAGTTATATTGAATATTTGCCTCAAAAAAAGGAATTGATTAGTTGTTAACAATACTAGATCAGAGATGGACTTAGGAAAGATGCAGAGAGCAATCATTTAAAACACACCAACAAATCTGACATTTGAAAACTGCAATGAAAGCAAAGTTATATTGATCCTAGTTCACATTAAAGCAACAAAAGTAATGACGTCACTAGAACTCCCAAAAGGAGGTCGAACATTAAACCTGGCACAAACTGGTAACATAATCCCCAAATTTCTAGTGACATAAGCTAGAAGTGTAGCAAGTAAAATGTTAAAAGAATGATAAGGCAAACTAGACAAAGTCATGACTCTGCTGTGGATCCTGACTCACCTTTTCATTAATGGACAAGAATTGTGGAGGTTCTGAAAGGAGCCTTAGCAGCTTCAAAGAACTAAAATAATCCGATATAATTCCTAAAAGCCCTGTACTTTCTCAAAATTTGCATACCTACCTGCAAAAAGGCTATTTTATTATTCAAGATGGAACAATTTGGGCCAGCCTTACCTACTTACCATAAACAAATAGAATATCAGACTATATTCATGAAATGGCCATTTTCAGATGTTGGACAAAAAGCAGGAGAAGACAGTGATGATAAGAGAAAGAACACAGAGCAGTTTCCAAGCAGCGCCAAGGGTGGTAAGGGAACCAAGAATCTCAATAAACCCAGAGGTCTTCCTGAGTTGAGGAGACAGGAAGAGATATCCAGATGTCTGGGTGTGTATAGGGCAGGATGTAAGAGCAGAAGGAGCTATACAGAGTTTTAGAATCCTGTAGGATCCGTTCACATCTGCTGTTGCTGAAACTACATCAGAGAAAAGACCCCAGATGGGAGTTGTCAGAACAAATTCTTAAGAACACAGCACTGTGGATAATTTGTTTCTACCAGCCACAGTGAGATCTCATAGTAAGTGAGGTATTGAACAAGATCTTCAGAAGTATATCAACTCGGTGGCAGATTAGCCACTGATTAAAAACTCGGCAGAATTAAAAATAAATGCTGAAATCTTCTAATAGACAGATGGGGCCTTACTGCAAATCAGAAAATAAATTCAATACTGTTAGAAGAAAAAGAAAATCTAGCCCCAGTGAAGTACAATTCACAATATCTAACACTCACTCAGAAACCCTCAGGTAAGGAAAAAAGAAAAGAAAAGAAAACCAAGTACCTGTCCGTAGAAATTGACATTAAAATCAGAAAATGGCATTAATCAAAAAGGATACTTAAAGCATTTTATATCTCAAGAAGGAAAAAGAAACCTAAACATGCAAACAAAAGAAGAATCCTAAAGCAGGTGGAGGGAGGTGACAAGAAGACATTTTCTTCAGCGGTTCAGCCATCACCCCTGGAAATGATCCTTCATCTGTGCTCCTGGAGATAAGGAATGAAAGTCATAAGGTCCCTTTTAAAAGAAAAAATGGAATGAATGTAGAAGGAGAGCAAGTGGAGAAGAGAAAGGAGATCAGTGGGAGTGGGAAGGAACAGGAGGATACAGGAATAAATATAAGCAAAACAAATTATGAACATGAAAATATGACAATGAAACATGTATGTAGTGAATATATATTAAGGAGGAAAACAGTCTCCCTGTGTGATACACAGTCATGCTTCTTTGTGTTCATGAAAATCAGGTTAAGGTTTATGTACACATAAAAAGTGCACTTGGGCATTTACAGTAACTTTACTCATAAGTGCCAAAGTACCCTAAATCCTGTTTCCAATGTACTATAAAGCCATACCCTAGCTTCTCAACCAACAGAGAGCTACGAGAGAGGCATGGGCCTTGAACACCTTCAAACTGGAGTTACGAGGGAGCCAAAAACATTAAAGTTGTCTCGGAAGCTGTGTCTCCTGATGAACCTTCCTTTTTGGTCAAATGTCCCTTGGGTTTTAGACAAGTATTCCCAATCCACCAAAAACTAAGGTTCTGGGGGATTTCCCAAAAGCCACAAGCAGGCACTAGTACAAGGGCTTCCTCCCCTTCCTGTGGGCTTTCCATGAAGAACACAGGGGGAAATAGTACAGAAGGGAGAAATCCTGTCCATCATGAGTGGGAAAAAGGGGGGTTACCTGACCTCGCAAATGTGCCATCCACCTCACAAATGCTCATAAAAGCTTCCTTAAAATCTGCAACACAAAACCCACCTGCCTGGACGTTCTCCACAGTTGAGTGGAGAGTGAGGTGGAGTGGAGAGTTTCACATGAACTCTGGTGCCCCATATTTGACCACGTCCCCTGAATGGGGAGGCCTGGTGGCATTCACAGAAAGGATAGCAGGCTACCAAGAAGAGACTTGATACCCTATGAGCATATACAGGGGGAGGAAGTCCTCCTCAGTCACAGTCATAGGGGAGGGGAGTAAGGGAAAAATTGGAGGGAGGGAGGAATGGGAGGATACAAGGGATCTCAATGTTTATCCCATCCCTCTCCTTTTCCCCTTATTTTCCTTCCCTATGACTGTTCCTGAGGGGGATTTTCTCCCCCTGTATATGCTCATAGGGTATCAAGTCTCTTCTTGGCAACCTGCTGTCTTTCCTCTGAGTGCCACCAGGTCTCCTCCTCCAGGGGACATGGGTTTCTTTCTGCTATGATTCCTATTTCTAAATGCCTCATATGAAATATTCTATATTATAAGTTTAAGCAATAGGTAAAGTTTGCTGAAGGATATCTATACCAAGTACTCTAGGCCTTGACATATCTGTGAATCCTCTAGAAGAAAGAGTTCTGCAAGGACACCCATAGGCTCTACCAGCCAACATCCTACTAATAGAATCAGCTTAGGCTAATAGAATTAGCTATCAATCTGGTGAACTGTCCCCTGTATGTAGTGTCTGTCAGTCATTCTCCCTACCAATGACAGTTAAGGTGAGTGATGAACTTGACTTTAGCAGCCAGCCACTCTAGCATGCAGCAGCTTCCGCAGACACGTTCTAACACTCTGGCAGTCAGTCATCAAAAGTGCCTTGCCATTGTGTATCTGTTTGATCTGGCTAGCATGCTGGGAGAGCCACAGTGCCAAGTTTATTCCAGCTAAGCTCAAATTATTCAAGATGCAAGGGCGGGGATCTGCCTGCTTAAAGCTGATGAAGAAAAGATACAGCGCCCGTGCAAATCCTTCCACTCTCACTATGGTTATTGATCTCAAGTGAAAAACATAAAAAGAACCAGAAAGAACAGAGGGAAAGTCAGCCTCAGACAAAGCATGGCAAATTGGAAAAGAAATCTGAAATGGATCCCCTAAAGACAATTAGCTTAATTATTTCCATGGGCATCCACTGAATTCTGTGCATATTGATTGACTTTACTGATAATTAGACTAAACGACCTTGCCCATCTC
Organism: Acomys russatus; assembly: GCF_903995435.1. Lineage (NCBI taxonomy): Eukaryota > Metazoa > Chordata > Mammalia > Rodentia > Muridae > Acomys > Acomys russatus. The sequence goes on from NC_067137.1 coordinate 69,652,375, forward strand.
TATACAACCAGCTGCATTCTGCAGAGAACTTTTTTCCCTTTGTGTTTTGATATCAATTCAGCTTTTATGTCACAGGCTGGAAGGGGATTCTTTTGATATTGAGAATAAGAAAGGCAAATACATTACTCAACATCTGTGCGAGAAGGAATGAATGAAGAAAATCAAATAAAGATCATTTAATAATTTTCTTCTATTCTGAACTTCTATAATCCTATCTACTGTCTCTATTAATTTATTTATAGGTATACACAGGCTTCAAGTTTACCTTTGAAGAGTACATTTGAGGAAGACAAAACTTGTGCTTTTCCATAAAAACAAAAGCAATATTTAGTTGCTGAAGTTTCAGGGAAACTACTGATTAACCGACAATTAAATAAACTTAATACATGGAGCATACTTGAAAAAATTAGACCTGGACTTCCAACATGAGCTAAAATGAAATGAGTTGCCAAGGAGTAAGAGCTGAATGGGCATCCCTGAAGTATAGAAGAGACCAGGCCAGGTGACTCCAAAGGCTCCTTCCAGATGCGACAACAACAGATCACATGCTTGGGTTTCCAGTGAGGACAACATATGGCTCAGGAGTGGCTGTGACTCATATGGTAAAAAGATGAGGCTGAAGGGCAAGAAAAGGACTCTAGATCTGTTTCCCATTGCACTGAGACACATAGCAGCGCAATCAACTTTGGCAACTGGGTAGTTTAAACCTCTATGAGATGGCTGCTAAATAAAATGCTATTACACAAAGACCTTTTAAAATATAAATTACTGGCCTACATGCCTTGGATTGAGGACTGCAATGGACAGTTTCAAAAGCTGATCCCATAGAAGCAGAGTGGCACCTGGAAAGGATAGAGCAGAGGAAAGGAGTAAGGAGAACGGCTAGGAACAAGCACTATCATTCTGTGACACAGTGAGCTGACTGCGCTTGGCAACAGTTAAAAGCATATTTAAAGATAACTAGTGGAGAGGACTTTTCCATCTTTTGTGTTCTTTGAAAACAAGTAAGTGATGACTGTTTGAGGCATTGGGTATGCCAGTTACCCTGATCTGATCACTGCATTTGAGCTAGGAATCCATTGAGATGGGCGGTGGTGTGGATCAGAATGTCCCCCATTGGCTCCTGTATTGGAACATTTGGTCCGCAGCAGGGACTGTTTGGGAAGGTAGAATTGTCCCTGGAGGCAGGCCCTGAGAATCTGAAGACTTGTAGCATTTCTTGATTCTCTCTCTGTTTTCAAATGTGAGCACTCGGCATCCTGCTCCAGCCGCCCAGCCTGCCTTCGCCCTGCTATTACAGACCCGGGCCCTCTGAAGTACTCAGCCTAAATGAACTCTTCTATAATTTACCTTGGCCATGGCATTTTATCACCGCAACAGAAAAGTAACTAATACAAAATATCACCCTGTACCTCATTAACACGTATCATAAATAGATATAAATACATAAGCAATTTTGTGGCATCTTCAGCTGGCACATTCCTGAGTTCACTCCAAGATGAGAGGAGAGTTGGAGAAACAAAGGAGAGGGGGAGAGAGAAAAGGAGGGAGGGGGAAAAAGAGAGAGAGAGGCACAGAGAGAGAGAGAGAGAGAGAGAGAGAGAGAGAGAGAGAGAGAGAGAGAGAGAGAGAGAGAGAGAGAGAGAGAGAGAGAGAGAGCATCCACACAGAACCTGAAAGGATCATACTGCTGCTGCAGTTTGTAACATCTGGGTTCATTTGGAGCATGGCAACATGAAGAGTGAAGAAAGCAGCGTCATCGCTGTTTCAGTACAGAGCACCATGAGAAAACAGCACTGGGGTGAATGTGGGAAGGTGGGAAGCGCAGCCGCTGAGGCCGCCACCTAGGGTTACTCGTATGTGTACACAGAGCTCTGCTATGACAACTTTTCCACAGTAAAGGACTTCCTAACTTACATAACAAAGTCAACGTATTTTTAACTGTCCCCTGGCAAAGAACGAATGAATGTGATAATTAGAAATCTTGTTCGTTGGTCTCTGAGGTTTTTGAAGACCTTATCTAACCATTTTACTGTACCTATCTATAGAATCATATCTATCTGTTAAACCTAGGATGTATATTCTTGTGACAAAAATAACTAGTAATTGATATGACCATGCTTTGATCAACTAACAATTAGCTTGTATTGCTTATCTATCCTAAACCACCTGCAATAGCACTTTCAAAGTACTGGAAGTAAACCCTGTATTATAATTGAGGTGTATGGGCACAATACCTCATATTAGATTAGAAATATTAATAATGTGTGTGAAGAGTAACTTTAAATTTGAATTCTATACCAAAGTATCAAAATTAAACTTTTTCACCAATATATAAAATTTATACTAATTAATTAAAAATAATCTTATTTGTGAGTAACAACAATGAAGGCTTTAAGTTGAAAAGTAAATTCAATAATTTACTTTTTGTCCTATCATCCTTGCATATTTCTATATTCCCCTTCTTTCTTTTCAACCCCTATCTCCATACCTATGAAAGAAAGATAAAGGAAAAGAGAGATATCCTTGAGTTCAAGCTCCTTTTTTTTCCTCTGAATAAGGCCAATAGTAACTTATAACCAACTTCCTCTAAAAATAATCATCTGTAGCCCAAAAGAGCAACCAAAAACCTACCCAGCCCAACTTTGGGGAAATAAGGCATTATTCTCTTAAGATTTCTTCCAGAAATCTGACATTTAAAGATTCTTTGACAATAAGACATGCTAATGCCTGGCAACACCCAGCCTACATCAAAGAAGATGATGTGCATCAGTGAACCTCCTTGTGGAGATGGCTTCAAAGGTGGCAAACAAGCCACCAGGCAAAATGTCCTCATTTCTGCCACAGACAGAATTCTGCCTAAAATTGGGCAAGCTTGAAGGCATGCAGAGTCAATGGCCAAACTCTGTCAAGATAGAGTGAGCAAGTCCTCAATAGTTCCTGCCTCACAAATATGTCTGTCAGATATACTGGGCCAGAAGGCAGATGATGTGCCAGTGTTACCAAGAGTGTTGGGTGACAGTTTAGGAAGCAAACTGTCTCTGCCATTTTTTCATTTTGGAACCTGCTAATCTGCACTTCCTATTTACTAGGGTAAGCAATTGTATTCCTTCTCAAGTCTCTGCTGGGGTTGAAAGGAGATAGTTTAGTTTCACAATTAAGCTTAGTTTTTTAGGGGTTAAAATGTTTTTAGGTCTAGATAGATGCTTTAAGTTGATAAGGATGAGATACGATAGATATGGGTTTACTCAGAATTTTAGATGCACCAAGATAGGAAAGATAACCAAAACACTATGAATGTAAGATTTATATAATTCCTCATTGTTATGTGGTTCTTCTTGTTGTATGTAGTATATTGTATTTATGTGTACATCTTTTTTTAACTGTAATAAAATCTAGTTCGTTGCACATCTAAAATAATTTGTGTTTTTACACAGGGATTACTTTTCTGACCAGTTACTAGGTACTAATATCTGAGGGTGTGAGCAGAGCCATCCAGCCTTGCCATGCGCACCCTGATTAAACCTTGTGTTCTCCAGCACAGTGTGTATTATCGCCTCTTTGTTTACCATGTCAGAATGCTATCGCTGAGCCTTTAATTCTGATCCACAAATATTTTCATGATGACATAAATCACTATGAAACTACAAATATTTATTCCCCATTAATAATGTACAGTGTAAATATTACTTAGCCATAAATTGGAAATTAATATGTAATTTTCCACTTAATATAACAATTGATTGTTTTGCTACAGAAATTCTGGCAGTACAAATATTAACTGCCATTAAAATATTGCAGTCTCCTGACACATAGGCATTATTTAATGCTATATCTGAAATTTTCAGGAAGCAAACTTCAATCAATAGTTCCCTTGAAAGAATCAAATGGAATAAGATGTTCTTTATGTGAAGGGGGGCAATGATATTCGTTAAAATTATATTCCTGGGGTTGAAGAGCTCTGCGGTTAATTGTGCTTGCTTATCTTCCTCAGGACCCAAGTTCTGTTCTCAGAACCCATGTGGGGTGGCTCAAAACCACCTGAAAATCTAGCTCCAGGGGTTTGACTTTCTTCCGGGGCATACACACATACCATACACATTATATTACTGATGTTGAGCCAATTGTAGCTCATTGTCTCTAACATAAATTTATTCAACACTGAATTAGTATAAATAGGGAGATAGGTTTTAATTATCTGAAATATCACTATTAATAAAGCTATATAATATTCAGAAACAACTTCTAAAACTCATTTTACCAAGTTGAGAGAGATGGCTGAGTAGGAAAAAAAAAAAAAACGCTTGCTGTTCTGTGGACATGAATTCATATCCTTATCCCTCACATAAAAAATAGGACATACTTTCTCATGTTTCTAATCCTAGCACTGAGTCAGAGTCAGGCAGATCCCAAGGCCTCACTGGCCAGAGGGCCTAGGCAACTTTTGGTTCAACAAGAGACCATGTTTCAAGGTAGTAAAGCAGAGAGCAGTGGAAAAAACATCTAATATCGTCCTCTGGACTAAGCATGTGTACACACCAGCCACATATGCACATGAATGCACTACACATACAGTCAGACACAGACACAGAAATACACACACACACACACACACACACACACACACACACACACACATCATTTTCCTCTGTTAAGTCTATGTCTACCTTCCTGGCTCAGAAGCTGGACACCTAGGTTGCTTAAGAGAATTTCACTATCATATAAACCAATAAAATATACAGTTAAGTGTGGTTATGTATGCAGCATCCTGTACACAGAGGTGATATGAAATAGTAATGGGATTGTGTTATTTTATAATTATTTGTATCCAAATATATAATTTGCTTTTTAAAATGTTAGACTACATTACTCTTGAATTGATAAGCCCAGTTTTGACATTACTGTTATAGGAAAACTACATCTAAAGAAAGATTTTCCTAACTCTCATGGATAGAATGAAAAAAAATCATTTTTTCAATATTGTATAAATTATTTTCTTATGGGAAAGGGGGTCTTGGATAAAGAATGATTATCATGGTCTATTTTGCTGTTCTAGAGATTCACTACTCAAATTTAGTCCATGACAGTCAACAGAAGCATAAAGGTACAAATGAGACTGTTCCAAACTGAAAACATTCATCATAGGAAAGAAATTGATCAACAAAATAAAAAGGCAACCTATAGAGTGAATGAACTAACCATGTATCTGATAAAGGGTCAATATCCAAAAATAAATTCAAACAATACAAAAAATGAATAGTTCAGTTAAAACACAAAAGTCTAGAATAAAAAGAAATTCTTATACACCATTGGTGGAGATGTAAACTTGTCCAGCCAGTATGAAAATCTGTATGGAGAGTACTCAAAAAGCTAAAACTAGATCTACCGTATGACCCACCTATACCACTTTTCATTATTTTCCCCAAAGACTCCACATCAACATATCAAAGAGATATTTGCATGTCAATGTTTACTGCAGCATTATTCATAGTAACTATGTTGAACCAACCTATGTATCTGGCAACTGAGTAATGGAGGAAAATGTCATGTCCATAATAGATAAGATTAACATTTACATTGGTGGATTGAATAAAACAAATCATATTCCTTAAAGTGGGTGGACATTATCCAATCAGGAAAAGGATTCAATGGCACAAAAAATTTAGACTGTTGCAGCATATTTTATCACACTGTGAATCTCGAGGTTGTGTTGTTTACTGGGAAAAACTGTTTCTAGTGGTGGTATGGCTCAGCACAAGCACACACCCTTAATCAGAGACCTTTCTGCTTTGATTAAATAAAATCAACCATAGGTCAAGAGGTGGGGCATGCAACCAGTTGACCAAGAGTTAAGAAAAGAAAAAAAAAAAACATGGAGAGTAGAGAAAGTCAGGAAAATGGATAGAAACACACAGCAATTAGATGGGAGGAGCACTGAGTTTGAGGATTTTTTGAAACAGCATGGGGAGGATCATTCCTTTGAGGACAGCTGCCTTCTCTCCCTCTCTAAGCAGGCTTTTACCCCAACATCTGCCTCCAGAGTCTTTATTGGTAAAATCGAATGATTGAGATTTTGTTAAAAATAATGCTTGACTCTTCTCTAAGTAGCATAGACCTTTTCATAATTGCCTTCAAATTAGAACATTAATGTTTCCCTGATTTTATGCTCACACTTAAACATCCTTTCTTCTCAAGTCAAAGCTTGTGGCTTTCAGACTAAATATTCTCCTCTTGAGTGTCCAGCTTTCCCATTGCCTCTGCAAATATCTGAACTTGCAGAGCACAGTAATTATATTTGTCAATTTCTTCTTACACACACACACACGCACGCACATGACAGAGAGAGAGAGAGAGAGAGAGAGAGAGAGAGAGAGAGAGAGAGAGAGACTATTTGCGTATGTAGATAATTGATACATAGATGATAGATTACTTCCACAAAGAACTTGGACTCACTCACATCTGTTGTTTTATCTTTGAGTATTTGATGTGGATAATTCCTACAGAATCTTCACTATTCTAGTTAAGGAAGATGCAAAATTGACTATGGCATACTTGGAGGTACAACATGAGAAGCAGCACTGTGAAGAAATAAAATGCCAGCTCTCAAGTCTAACTTTAGAAACTGATTTAACACTGTTGGACTAAGTGATCTTGGATTCCTGCCTTCCTCTCTGGGTTAGTTTCCTCATCTGCTTTGTAAGTCTGACATTATTTGAACAATTATAAAGACATAAAGTGCTGAAGACAGGATATGGTTTGTAGGCAAACCTCGGCAACCATTAACAGCTGTTATTATTCTTGGTATAAAGTTCATAAAACAGTTCTAAAACTCTTCTAGCATGAACACACAGTAGCCATTAGTTATTAGAATCACCTCAATTCAGGCATCAGAAAAAACATGACCGAGAAGCCATGATCTATTCTGTGGGCACCTTTGATGTGAACATGGTGTGTCATTGATCCCATTTTTTAAGTTTAGGTTTTCTTTTTCTTGTGTCTCAAAGTCAAGATAACATTATGTATGACCTGACTTCTTAACATTAGTCTTACCTGAATTTTTTTTTAATTTATAATTATCCATCCATTAAAGTGTTTAGTGTTTAAGACATACAGTGAATACGTGTGGTTCCCGACCTTAAGCATCCCTCATTAACAGAGGCAATTATTAGAGTGGAAAATAACATAGCAGCCAGATCATTAGTAGCCTTTTCCAACCACTGCAGGCTTTAAATTCCAGAACCAGCATGATCAAATAGAAAAGACTTTTAGAACTAGAAGGCAGTGCAAGGTAGACTGTCAAGGGCAGAGCCAGCCAACGTAATTACTTGATCCTTATCCTATAGCTAGCCTTCTCTGGTGACACAGCTGCACTAATAGCATTTTGGAGGAGAAAAAAAAAATCAAAACTTGATCGACAGACTGCATTAGAAAATAGTAGTCTGATTTCATATTATGTGTATCAAGACTATTTGGGTTGGCAAGGATATTAAGAGGCTTTATCTCATGGGAGAGTCTCTGCACAAACTCTGACACCATTTTAAAGGGAAGTGGGTATCATTTGTCTGTTGGATGTGTTGGCATACTCCTGCAGCCCCACTCCAGTCTCAGGGCCCATGTTATCACTGCAGACACAGGATTAAACACCTGGGCTAATGAGTTGTCACCTCACCCCAGGCAGGTGGCCTGAGGAGGAGAGAGAGGACTTTAGCTTTCATCTGCCTGGACTGTTTAAATAAAGCAGCCGCTGGGGTGTCTTTGCTTCCAGAAGGAATGAACAGCATGCAGAGACATAGATCTGGTCACCTTCAAGGTCTGAAATCTGAGAAGGGGAACACAAGCCTCCTAGTACCCAGTTCCCACTCAGCTATAATCTGTTCCCAGCAAAGTGGCTGGTGTGTCCATGACCAGCCACCTCTGTGCTGGCTTTTGTCGCAGTAGCATCAGTCAGTCTGCTCCAGAAGTCCCTTGGCAAGCACCCAAATCCACATCATCCCAGTGATTGGTTTTTTTGTTTGTTTGTTTGTTTGTTTCCTCACCAAGTGTCACATAATTTAGAGTTTTGCTTTAAGTTTAGAGTAGTTAATCACATTCTCTCGGCTTCACAGGTTGTCCTCCCAACAGCTGTCTGGCTTTACTTGTTCCACCATTTACACTTTAATTTACTCCTCCTCACCCACAATTAGTGGTTTTCACCCTTAGTCCATATGGAAGAGGAAGACTATCAGAGGCAGCAGAAGCTGATGTGATGGTTTTGAGAATGAGGCTAAAAATGGGCAGAGCTCATTCGCTAGATCTGGGTAGGGGTTTAAAGTTTACCACCTGTATTGTCCTTGGCTGGTGCCTTAGTTTGAGCAGGACCCCTGGGCCCAAATCTACCTATCATAATGTTCTACTTGTAGGTTTCTAGGACCCTCTGGATCCTTCTACTTTCCTGTTCTCCCATGCTTCTCTCATCTAGAGTCCCAATAGGATGTCCTCCCCTCTGTCCCAGTTTCCTGGTAAGTGAAGGCTTTCGTGGGACATGCCCCTTGGGCTAGTATGCAGATATAAGTGAGTATATACCATTTGAGTCTTTCTGCTTCTGGGTTAACTCACTCACTATGATCATTTCTAACTCAATCCATTTATCCACAAATTTCGGGAATTCCTTGTTTTTAATAGCTGAGTAGTATTCCATAGTGTATATGTACCACAGTTTCTTTATCCATTCTTCTACTGATGGACACTTAGGCTGTTTCCATGTTCTGGCTATTATGAATAAGGCTGCTATGAACATGGTTGAGCAAATTTTCTTGTTGTGTGCTGATCTAGCCAATGGGCAGAACATTCTCCACAGTTGAGTGGAGAGTGGGTTATGACTTTCACACGTACTCTGGTGCCTCATAATTGACCATGTCCCCTGGAGGGGGAGACCTGGTGGCACTCAGAGGAAGGATAGCAGGTTACCAAGAAGAGACTTGATACCCTATGAGCATATACGGGGTAGGAAATCCCCCTCAGGAACAGTCATAGGGGAGAGGAGTAAGGGGAAAATGGGGGGGGGGGGAAGAATAGGAGGATACAAGGGATGGGATAACCATTGAGATGTAACAAGAATAAATTAATAAAAAAAATTTTTTAAAGGTGGGCAGAGCTGAGCGAGACGTTGGCTCTTTGTGTGTTACAGACTATGCTACTGCCCCACCTTCTAAACTCATATACTTAAGCCATACTCTGCAAGGTGATGGCATTTCCAGGTCAGCCTTTGGGAGGTGAGGAGGATTAAAAATGGTCGGTGGGTATGGGCTCTGAGATTATTTTAGTGCCTGGCCCATGCCTTTAGCCTCACTGACACCTTTGTACCCTCCTCAGAAAACAAGAAAAAGCCATATGAAGCCACAAATGAAGAGAGAGAGCCATCCCTGTAAGAAAGGAAACGCTCCTCATGAGGAACCAAATATGATAAATGAAATTTTTAGAAAGCTTCTGTCATTCAATTGAGAACACAAATATATACATATATATTTTTATAGGGTAATCATACAAAGCAATAGGTTTCATTATGACATTATCATATATATACATATGTATGCTTAATTTTTCATCATCTTTCAGTCCATTGTCAACTGCCCTCCAACTGGTTGTCTTTCAGGCCCCAGTTAATCCCTGTTCTGCTTTCTTATCACATACATCCCATTACTTTCTCATGTTTCCTCCTTGAAGATGTCTGCTTTCATCTCATTAACCCCTTCCTAGCTTTGTGACCAATAAACACACATATATAAACACACCTGTAAGTACATATAAATTATATAATACATACATATATATATATATATATATATATATATATATATAATCTTAAGCTATTCATTCTTCTGGGTCTGGTGATTTCATCTACTACAATCATTCTCAGATCCATCCATTTTTGTACAATACCATGATTTCATTTATATAGCATAAATTTTTATTGTGTTTACAATCTAATCCACATTTTTCTTGTCCTTTAACCTGTTAATGGGCATCCATGCCAGCTTTATTTCTTGTCTGCTATAAACAAAGCAGTGAAAAACACAGAAGAAGAGGTATTTATGCGTCATATTGAGTATTTGTTCAAGAGTAGTGTGGCTGGGTTATTTGGTAGTTCTACTCAGTTTTTGAGGAACTTCCATACCCATTTCCATACTGGCTGCCCTAGTTCACATTCTAATCTATGTTGGGACTTTGATCTTGAGCTTCCCAGACTGTAGAAGTATGAGAAATAAATTCCTATTTTGTAAATCAAACATTCTGTGATACTTAGAGTAGCAGCCTGAAGTGACCAATAGGGCACAAAACAGACATACTACTATCAATCTAACCTATAAATCTTGAAGAGTCTCTATTGTCTATTATCTCTAGAATATAGAAATAATTTCCTTATTTATACAAAGAGCTACAAAAGTAAGAACATCAAACTACCTTTATAAATCCCTAATTAACACCTTACAAAAGACTACATTGCATCAAAACAAAAAACTTTAAGACAATATGTGCAATCATCATAAATTTAATAAATATATTTCAAGATGTAGTAGGAGCAGCCAATCCAAAATTTTAATGTAAAATCAGTTTTATTGAAATAAATTATTTTCAACCAGTCAATGAAATTAGTCAAATCCCTGTAGATGATGCAATATTAGGTACCGTGTGTTCAAAGTCTTGGGGTAGAAAAACATCACCCTATCTTTAATAGGCTTAATCTCTAACACCTAAAAACCTACGGTGGTCACTCAGTAAACTTTTTCAGTAATTAATTTATCTGATTCTATAATAAAGCAACTCACTACCTCTGTCTTTCTAATTCTCACTCCTATGCTATTTATGTGACCTCATATATATACTGTAACATGCGTACCCTTATTTTTTAACTCAGTACTTCCCATTCATAGAGATAGGAATCGGTTTAATTTCAAGTAAGCAACCTAGTAATCCACCAGAGGAGGAAAGGAGAGAAAAAAGAAAAGGCTGAACTCAAAAGTTATTCACTTTGACACAAAAACAGACTATTTAAAGGTCCCTAGGCTGTGATCGAGGCTCTCTGCTGGAGATAATGAAACGCCGTCTGCTTGTCACTCATTCGAACTTCGCGCAGCCAATGAAGAGTGACCCAATGTCCATCCAGAGCGAGCAGTAACATTTTCCTACAACACGTCATACATCACACATCATGCATTTATTTCCTTTACACACACAATGGGTTATTTTTTAGTAAAAGAAATTCTTTCCATTGCATTTACTTAATCGCTTAATCGTATCTTCCAGCAAGAAGATGTGTTTTCTCCTCCAGATACTATTTGAGTCAATAGCTTATCTACTCCGGCTTCCCATTTGTCTAAAGGAAGCTTTAGTGTCTCCTCATGGATGCCTAAGGGGATGTAAAAATGAAAGTTCAACAGCAATGGCAACCTAGGTTAGAAGGAAGAGAAACATTTCACCCACCAGAGACAAAATGAAGAGCTCCTTGGGGAGGGCATCTGTGTGCAGAGTGGTCATGTGTGTGCACAAGCATGTAACATATGAGTATGTATGTAAATGCATATGGAAACTGAGGTCAACATTAGATCTCTTTTTCAGCTGCGTTCTTCCTTATTTTTTTGAGACAGTGTCTCTCACTAAGCCTGGAACTTATCAAGTCAGCTAAGCTGGCTGGACAGTGAGCTACAGAGCCACCTGTCTCTGCTCCCAATTCTTGGCACAAATGTTACAAACTTCACCCAGCATTTTTGTGTCCAAAGTGCATATAGTGGAATTGTACATGAAAATAAATTTATTATTATTATTATCATCATGATCATCATCAATTTAAGACAGCAAATAATTTCATAACAATTTAGAACTAAAGTATACAAAATGTACTTATTTCCCCATAAGAAGAGAGAAGGGCTATGAATGGCTTTATCCTCCACAATCAATTTATCATCTGTGAAATGACACACAGCAGCTGTACCAGCTCCAGGATGCTATTCTATTAACATGGGTTATTTTTCTCTCATATGAGACAGCATTAGGGAAATGAGGAATAGGCAGGTGTAAACTTCCCACACTGCTGATACAAAGAGAACACTGAAAGGCACTGCTAGAAAACTTTAAATGAACCAAAAAGCATTATGTGGATATTATTTATAATGGGCATTAACTTTCTGGTAGAGGAAGAAACTGGTATTCAGAAAAGCAGACATCACCGGTAAGTCCATAGGAAGATGAGAAAATGAACCATGGAGCCTAGAGGTTGAAAATTACTTTAGATGGAAGGAGGGTCTTTGTCAGACACAAGCTGTCATTTCTGTGTAATTTCCTACAAGAGCTTTAGTCAGTCTCTATGGTTACACTTGAGATAGCAAATCAAGAATTTCATGTGTAGAGACTCAGACTGCGCTGTAGTTTCATCCTCTACAACACTCAGCACAGCACCTGTATACAATGACACTGGGTAGGTGTTTGGTTGTTGGAGTTACAGTAGCTCTATTCAGGTGAAGGGCATTTTGTAGATCCTGTTGAATGTGGTTTTACGAGAAAAATCCTAATATATTGAAACTGTTAAGATAAACCATAGCTTTATACTTGGGAACTTTTGCTTTTAACTCTATATACCATTAAGTCTTGATTTTGTTTATTCCTATCTCTATCATATCATTTCACTGGTCATAGCATCTTACAACTCTATGAAGCCTGGCAGTTATCTTTGTGTTTGTACAAGAAGTAGCTAGCCAAAGGAACCACTCAATAACAGTGCTTGATGATTCCATAAGAGCCTACTGGAGTTCACGGGTCTTCTTCCTTTCTTTGTCCCAAAATGTCTTGTTGTCCTTACTCCAGTTGTCTGACCTAGCTTAGACACTGAAGTCCAGCATTACAGTCACTCTGTATGCATGACTTTGCTCTCCCACTCTTATGTTGTTGTTCCCAACTGGCAGATTCCAAAGAAGTCACCATGACTTCTTTGATATGCTGTTGTATTTGCTTTGCGAGTATTTTGTTGAGTATTTTTGCATCAATGTTCATAAGAAAAATTGGTCTGAAATTTCAACAAATGGTGCTGGTCTAACTGGATATCTACATGTAGAAAAATGCAATTAGACCCCTATTTGTCACCATGCACAAAACTCAAGTCCAAGTGGATTAAAGACCTCAACCTAAAACCAGAGACATTAATCCAGTTAGAGGAAAAAGTGGGGAAGAGTCTGGAACACATAGGCACAGCAGACAACTTTCTGAACAGAACACCAACAGCCCAGGCCTTAACGTCAACACTTAATAAATGGGACCTCATGAGGCTGAGAAGCTTCTGTAAGGAAGGTGACACTGTCAAGAGAACAAAGCGACAGCCTACAGACTGGGAAACGATCTTCACCAACCCTTCATCTGACAAAGGTCTAATATCCAAAATATATAAAGAACTCAAGAAGCTAAACACCACCAAACCAAATAACCCAATAGAGAAATGGGACTCAGAACTAAACAGAGAATTCTCAGCAGAGGAATATCAAATGGCTGAGAAGCACTTAAAGAAATGCTCGACCTCCTTAGTCATCAGAGAAATGCAAATCAAAACGACACTGAGATTCCATCTTACACCCATCAGGATGGCTAAGATCAATAACTCAACTGACACCACATGCTGGTGAGGATGTGGAGAGAGAGGAACTCTCCTTCATTGCAGGTGGGAAGGCAAACTAGTACAACCACTTTGAAAATCTATCTGGCACTTTCTCAGAAAAATGGGAATAGGGCTTCCTCAAGACCCAGCTATTTCACTCCTTGGAATATACCCAGAAGATGCACTACCACACAACAGGGACATGTGCTCAACCATGTTCATAGCTGCCTTATTCATAATAGCCAGAACATGGAAACAGCCTACGTGTCCCTCGGTAGAAGAATGGATAAAGAAACTGTGGTACATTTACACTATGGAATACTACTCAGCTATTAAAAACAAGGAATTTCCAAAATTTGTGGACAAATGGATTGAACTAGAAATTATCATAATGAGTGAGTTCACCCAGAAGCAAAAAGAGTTAAATGGTATATACTCACTTATATCGAGACACTAGCCCAAGGGGTACGTCCCCATGAAAAACTTTACCTACCAGGAAAGTAGGTCAGAGGGGAAGACATCCTATTGAGACTTTAGGTGTGAGAAGCCTGGGAGAATGAGGAAATAGAAGTATTCAGAGGGTCCTGGAAAACTACAGGTGGGTCTGGGCCCTGGGGTCCTCCCCAAACTAAGGCACCAGCCAAGGAAAATATAGGCAGTAAACTTCGAACCTCTACCCAGACTAGCCGATGGACAGGGCATTCTCCACCGTTAAGTGGAGAAGGAGATCTGACTTTCACACAAACTCTGGTGCCCCATATTTGACCATGTCCCTTGGATGGGATGCCTGGTGGCACTCAGAGGAAGGATAATAGGTCACCAAGAAGAGACTCGATACTCTATGAGCATATACAGGAGGAGGAGGTCCCCCTCAGTCACAGACATAGGGAAGGGGAATTGGAGGGGGGGAGCGGGAGCGGGGAGGAATGGGAGGATACAGGGGATGGGCTAACAACTGAGATATAATTTGAATAAATTAATAATAAAAAAAGGAAAAAAAGCAAGGTTTTAATAATGGCCTACAAGGCTTTATATAATCTGACTCCTTTTGCTTCTCCCAGTTTCCATGCTGTATTTTCCTCTTGCTCATTATTCTCTGGCCATGCTCTCCTTCGCAGGTGCCAGGACTCTCCTACCTCAGAAAGCTTTGCACTTGCTCTTCCCTCCAACTAAACTCTTCTTACCCCAGAAAGCCAGAGAATCCTCCACTTCCTGCAATCTGGTCATATTTAGCCTTTCTGAGGCCTGCTGCTATAGTCCAAATGCTGGTGTCCCTCTAAATGTCTCCTGTTGAAATACAACTACAAATGTTAATAAGTAAGAACATTTGAGGCAATAATTAGTTAATTAATATATCAACAAATCATATAACATAAAAGGGGGAAGGAATCTGAGTGATGTGTTTGCCAATGTGAGTGTAGCAAGAGGCTCCATCTATAAGGAAGCATTTAAGCCTTTACTAAATGCTGAATCTTCTGCTTGCCACCTTAATCTTGCATGTCCACTGTAAGAAATAATTTATTGTATTTAAAAGTATCTATTATTAGACATTTTGTTACAGTATTAGAAACAACCTAATAAGCCATTCTTGTCCTTTCCCCACCTCTCCAGTGTTCTGTCTCCTCCTTCCTAGTTCACATTTCTCTACAAGTGTCATCATCTGTCACACACTGCAGCCCTGGGGATAGAACTGTCAGCTAAAACACAGGACACCCAGTCAAATTGGAACTTCAGCTCATTTACAGGTGTCAGAGCCTCACCTATTGTGTGAGATGGCCCTTGCCGTTTGATACAAAATTAAACAATTTTACTCCCAATGAATTATTTGGAATATGAGTTCTCTCTATAGCTCTCAACATAAAGATTAAGTGAGAAAAATCCTAATTCTATGATTTTTTTACAATACCAGTATTTGTACAATGCTTGGATTTTCAAATATTCAAAGAACACTGTATTCCTGAAAAATACTCTATGAAATAGATAGTCTATTTGATCATTACAACCAAAAAAAAAAAAGCTCATACTTTCTTTTGTTGTTTGTTCTGATATTCTATAAATCTAAAAAATTACAAAATTCTCAACATATGTCCACTGGATTTTGTAACAGAAAAGGGCATAAAATCTGTTTTAAACTTGAAAGCATATGCCCAGCACTTGGGGAATCTTAACTACTAAAGCTTACCTAAAATATCTCTTATAAACAAAAATATGTGTATAATGGTCAGCTACCATACATTGGAAATTCTAGTAGTTTAACACCTGAAAAATTATTTTGGTTGAGAAAAATAGCACAAGCAAGATAAATACTATTACAATTCATGGATCGATAGATTAAAATATTGTCTTTCTAGCTTTGCTTATGACCATATAGTGAGGGAGGAAGTCCCCTCGATCTTAGACCTAGGGGAGGAGTATAGGGTGAAAGCGGGAGGGAGGGAGGAACGGGAGGATACAAGTGATGGGATAACAATTGAGTTGTAATCTGAATAAATTAATTAAATTTTTTAAAAAGAACTAAAAAAAATTAAAAATGGTAAAAATAAACTTTTGTTAAAGTTATTATTTTATAATTTCACACATGTATATAATGGATTCTGAATGTTCTCTCTTCTTATCTCTCTCCCAGCACTTCTACCCTGCTCTTCCCTCCACAAGCACCGTTCCCACATTCGTGTCTTTTCGCTTTGTGTTCTGATATAATAAGTTTAACCATAGACATACAGTTTAATGTTAGAGACTTTGGAACTCTCCATTGGCGCCCGGTGGCTCACCCATGAGGACACAGTTAAGACAATGACTGTCCACTCCCTGGAATCAGCCAGTAACCAATAGCTGAGCAGTGGAAGGCGGGGCCTCTTGAGCCACTCCTTAGTTCATGATTGACTGGTAACAGGCCCAGTCTTGTGCAGCCCAGTTCAGCCAACTTAAGGTGAGATGAGCAATGGCTGCATCATGGCCGCCAGAACCTAGCATTTCACCGATCTTTGCTCTACCCTCTAGCTCTTACATTCTCTCTACACCCTCCACTGCAATGTTCCCTGGGTCTTGAATGGTCCCCCTTTCTCATCACCTTAAGCAGTCATGAATCTGCGCTCATTTCTGCTCATTCCGAAGAGCAGCTTCTCTGATTAAAGCTGAGAGTAGCTTTTGTCTATGGGTGTAAACAAATTAAAATGAATATTTTTGGCTGACATACTTGAACTTTCGTTAATCTCTTAGTGAACGGATTGGCCAATATAACTTACTAATCTCATAAGCATCGCTCCATCTAATGAAGTTGCTAATTAAAATTAACTATCACAGTGAAGTAAGAATTGAAAATCTTGATATGAGAAATTGAATTAAAATATGATTAATCAAAGCCAGGACAATTGGAAGTTACATACAACCGTGAGCTGTGGAGAGTGGACAAAGCCCTTAATGAATGTGTAAGGAGCAAATGAAGTACTTAGTGGATGTGCATTGTTCACATGAGCACAGTCATGTCAAGGACACCACTGCCTCAGAGTCTTCCTTAGGTGGGGCTCAGAGGGGTGGCAGAGCCTTCCTCTGGTCCAAGCACAACTGTTTATGAATAACTAACCAGTGTGTGTAGAAACTGTAGAGCTGTGATTTTCTATGTTATTTATCTATCCCTTCCTCGTTTGCACATCATTCCAGTGGCGTTTCCAGCACCAAGCCTTGCAGGACACAGCAATAGGCGATTTGAAAATAAAGTTCAGAGCAGAGACTTGATACCCTATGAGCATACACAGGGGAAGGAGGTCCCCCTCAGTCACAGTCATAGGGAAGGGGAGTAAGGGGAAAATGGGAGGGAGGGAGGAATGGGAGGATACAAAGGATAGGATAACAATTGAGATGTAATATAAATAAATTAATAAAATATATATTAAAAAAGAAAAGAAAGTTCAGGGAGAATGGCAGGGTGTCACCTTCATATCTTAGAAAGTGTATGGTGTTCCTGGTGTAAAATCATACTTCTGAGTGTATCTGGGAAGGCTACAGAAGAGACTAACTAAAGAAAGTTACTTAATGCCTGAATGCGAGGAACACCGTCCAGTAGACTGGGAGCACCGTCCAGTAGACTGGGAGCACCATCCAGTAGACTGGGCTCAGATGGAATGATAGGAGAAGGAGGAAACTGCTAGCATAGCTTTGCTTCTTTCTGTGTGCTAGCTGCCATTGTGTGAGCCACTCCACCTACACATCTCACCATCAATGGACAGAAACTTCTGAAACTGAACCAAAATAACTCCTCCCTTCCTGAGTTCATTTCTTTTAAGTATTTTGCCACAATAATTAAATATCTACCACATTCAGTTTAGAAGTTCTGCATACTCATTCTTTGTTGATACACATGTTTCTACAATTCCCACCATGGGATTTATTATCCTGCAGACTTTTCTACATGTATATATGTCTAAATCATACAGGATTCCTACAGAGCTCTCTAGTCATGTTTTGGTCCCCAGCTTAGTTATCTTTTATGGTTATTTCGCTATCAAATCTAAACTGAGTTTTTTTGTGTCTCTATTGAATACACACATCTGGCAAGCATAAAAATATCACCAAAATGTTCATTGAAAGATGGTTTTCAGGGTTGCTGAGATGGCTCAGAAGGTAAAGGTGCTTGCTACCGAGATTGATTAATCCTATATGCTTTTATTACACTCAACCACTCTGAACTGACATAATAAATATCTACAAAAATTACTCAATGCGTTCTCAAAGCATTTGCTTTGAAACCCACGTTCACACAAATTTAGTGTCAGCTTTAGATAATACTACCCCAGAGGTAACAAGACCAAAGTCAAGCATGCTCTGGGGACTGAAATAAGGTCAAAAAACTAGTTTGTTCCAGCATAGAACTGAGGTTTTTCTGCTTCTTGTCCAACTTACTCAGCAAAACTACAGTGAGCATTTATTTTTAATTTCAGATGGCAAGGATGGAAGAGAAACACAAAAATCTAACACCCTTTGTACTTTATTTTTTCCTTTACTAGAGTCAAGTTGCAAACGTTGTGGTAGCAGGATCTTCATCTCTCCTGCCATCATCACACATATAGCAAGACAACCCACCAAGGGGAGTGCTGCACCTCTTTCCTTTAAGGCAATGTGCAGCTGTTAGTTAATCTTCATAATGTAAGTCAGCATCTTTATGTCACCAGGAAAATGAGTGGGACTAAGTCAGGGTACTCACACCCTACCCAATGCATTTGAAATTGCTACTTTCTCCTAGTTGGAGGTGAAATCACCTTAAGGTGCATTTTTAACATGCTCAGTCTTTTGGGGCTATTTGTTTTTACATCTCTGTAAGAAGACAAAAAATGGAACATAAGAATGGGCACAAGATATTGCAGACTCTCCTTTGGAAACAATTTGTTATGCTGGCTAAAAAGGGAAATAAAAAGAAGCACAGAGCCATGGGCTGAGCAAGGAGCAGACAAAGCGTTCTAGATAGTTTTTCTAACAATTTTAAGAAATCTCGTGAACTTTTAACTCAAAACAAGATGAAGCGTCAGAGCATTGGAAAATGTCAGACAGACTTGACTCTGAGATAAATATTCAGGATGGAAACAAGCTTTGTAGGCATCTCAGTCAAAGTTGACACCCAGGGGAATAATAAGACAATGACTTTCCCTAGAGAATAATCTACAGAATGTCCAAGATTCTTACCTTCTTTCCTAAGCATGAAACTCTACACAGTATTTGGCATTGCATTTGCTTCTTATAGATTATTCCTCATTATGACCTGATGTTTGGGGGAGTTCTCAGTTAAAGTGGAATGTATGCCACTGCCTGCCAGCGGTGCTCCATGGTGGAAACATCACAGTTATTACAAATTCAAGCCAATTCCACAGTCATTTCTCAGGACCTGTAACATGCAGGAGAGCTTAAGCTAAAGCATGAATAATGTTTTTAGAGTACACAAAGGCTGAGTGTCTTAGGTTGTTTTCTCAAGTTGAACCAAAGCACAATAGGAGTGAATGTGACATGCAATTCAAACTCCATTTCAAGACAAGCATCAATAATAAATTATGAATACCTTAAATAATACAAATACACATCAAGATAAAGCACCGTCATAAATATTCTCACAATAAAAAATAAAATAGGCTCACAAAATTACTCAATGTAAAGTCAAAACAGAAAAAAAATATTCAAAACTCTCCTAAACTATGAATATACTAGAAAATACTTCTGTAACCAGGATTAAGAAAGTTGCTGGACAAAAAAGTAATTGTTAAGGTGAGAATCTGTAGGAATGACCTCATATTCATACATAGAAATTGGTTTCTTTCTGTGATTATTTTATTCAAAAATCATCTGTTGAATACTATATGAAAGGCATTTCCATATAAGAAGGCGAATCTAATGTTTATGGAGCACCCTTATGTAGGAGGAACTCCATATATTGACTTCACCAAACCTTAATAATAATTCTGTAAGGTAAATTTTAGTCTGAGTCACATGAAATTTCCATTTTGTGGGTCAAAAGGCCGTATATTGGCAATTCATAGAGTATGAGCTGAAGGTTAATGTTTTCATTTCATAGGTGGCTCTGAGAAATTAAATTTGTCTAAACTTACACAGCAAATAACCAGCAGGGTTGGGATTTCAATGCATGTTCTTTTTTTAGCATCCCATCATATGTCACTTTATCTAAATCAGAAGGATTCCACCCCACCCCTAAACTAAAATCTACTGTCCTCACCCCCATTCAATCAGTAGACCTGAGTGGTTTGAATGTCTTACCTTTGAAGGATGTGATGATACCAACGTACATCTTTTTCTACAAGCCACCACCCTTCTTTCTTAGCTTCCCTATAGCTAATGGCTATTCACTAATTGGGTTTTTTTGTTTTGTTTTGTTTTGTTTTGTTTTGTTTGTTTGTTTGTTTTTTGTAGGTGGTGGTGATGGTGGTGACAGTGTTGTTTGCTTTGTTTTAGATCTTGAACATGAGGTCAGAGAAAAATCACAGGCATTTATGAAGACAAGGTTGTGAATTAATAACAACCAATGCCATTGTCTTAGTTACTGTCCTATTGCTGTGAAGAAACACAACAACCAAGTCAACTCTTACAGTGTTGGATGGCTAGTATATAAACATCATGACAGGAAGTAAACCAGGCCTGGCACTGGAGCCTCAGCTGAGAGCTTCACATCCTGGTACACAGGCAGTAGGCTGAGAGGGAGAGACTGGGCCTGCCCACCTATCCCCAGTGGTATAACTTCTCTAACAAGGCAATATCTCCTCCAACAATACATATCTCTTAACCTTTCCCAAACAGCTTCACCAGCTTGGGACCAATCATATAAATACAGGAGCCAATAGGGACCATTCTCACACTAACCATGATAGCCATCCTAGGAAATGTTAAAAAAAAATAGCACCGTCCGACTATAGTCTAGCTGCTTGTATGTGGCTACAGTGCTTTACTAGTAGCTCCCTGAGGTCAAGTTTTTGTTTTGTTGCAACGTGGAGAAAAGTTGCAATTTTTATGACACAAACCCCTATAATAGCATTTTCAGTATGATCAACAATACCAGGGCTGGACAGTGTTAAAGGACACTCTGCCTTTTCTCAGAAATTGCATTCCCAGAGCTGTTTTCCAAGTACTTTCCACACACAAGGTATTTTGCTAGATGTTGAATGATGAGCCAGTGAGTCTTCTAGGAAGAAAGAAAAAAAAAGACAGGCTAGGCTCTGAAAAGTAAAATATGGTAAAAGAAGAGTAGAAATTCATGGCTCTCACATACTAATGGACATCAAATTCTCCTGGGGGTGGGTGGCTCATTAAAACATGAGTTGCCAGGCCCATATCAGAGATCCTAATGCAGTAGATAGATTTGGGGCCTCAACACTTGTATCCAACTCCAGAGTTATACTCATGTTGCTCAGACCAGCACGCAGACTTGGAAAGCCTCTAGAGTGAATCATTAAAGATTAGGAAGGCAGAGTGATAAGTACTACAGTTCGACTCAAGCCAGAGAATCTGGCCTAAACGAAATGTGCATAGACAATTAAGCTACGGTCCTTGATGCTTTGAAGGCACTCTACCTCCATGAAACATGAAGCTTCCTCTGAGATCTGACCAAATGATACCTAACACACCCTCAGAATCTGGCAGAACCAGAGAGAATGGCCAACCATCTATTCATTAGATTTAGGCACATTCCCAGTGGAGTCATTCCCAGTTTTCTACAGTTTCTCTCTGATGAGTTACTTATTAAGAAAAAAAATGAGTCTATAGGGTCCTTTGCAGTAATTAACTTCCTTAAAGCACTCAGATGTTTGCCTTATTGCTTTATAAGCCCTTTCCAGGACTCTGAGATTTGTAATACAGCTATAAAAGTCAGCACAACTTTTTTTCATAATTATTTAAAAGCTTGTTTCCAGTGATCTATAGAATCAAATTCTGTAATTCTCCCTCCACTAAAGCTGCTTTTCAATCTACTATGGCATCCTTGGTTCTCTGGTGATCTTGACTTAAAATGGTACAAGACGGCATTTGTATCACACTCTCTCACCAATGGTCCCCATCAGCATATCTGGGCCTCAATGTGGGTTGTTGATTTAAAAAGTGAGAGGTCTGAGGTTTAATCAATATTTTCCACATTGATTAATGGGCCTTGATCCATATGCTGCAGCTGAGTGCAATGTTCAAAAAGCGCATGCAATGAGGCAGTATCACATTTATCTTTTTTATCTTACCAAGTAAGAAAATGGAATCAATAAAGGGAACAAAGTGCCTAACGAACAGCCCTTGTGATACAGACTATGATACCTGACAGAATTTTTAAAGTATAGACTTTCATCTAAATGGTGAATTGAGGCTAAAAAGGTGGCTCAGAAGTTAAGAATGATTTTTTCTTGCAGAGGAACAAGGTTCCATTCTCAGTACCCATGTGGAGGCTCACAGCCATCCGTAACTCTAGTTCCAGGGGGTTCATCTTTTTCCTTTGATCTCTAAGTGTACAAGATGCACATGTGATACACACATACACACACTCATACACATAAAAATAAATATTATTTTTTTAAAAGACTACTCCTGTGCCTTCCAGTCTATGTGCCTATCTCTGTATCTATTGCTACCTTTTTCCTGGTCTATGAGCAACAGCAACCCAAAGAGTTCACTCTTCAACTCAGAAATGGGACTACTCATGTGTCAGGATAAGCAAAGAGCATACTGCCTAGAACACTAAAATCAAATAATAAAAGAAAGAAGACACAGGATGGCAAGATTTCCTTACTATAAGAGAAAAAAAGGATTATCATCCCATATTTAAGAATGATAATAATGTCATTATATTCTCATTTGGATTCTTCTGCTTGCAAGAATATCCAGCATTCTCTGCAAACATGGAAAAGAGCCTCATGGTTCTCTCTGATGCCTCAGATGAAAGCAAAGTACTGTTTGAATTTTAAGCATAACCTTGAAATGCTTATGGCTGTTCACAAAGCACCATAGTGAATTAGAGCGAAGGATGACATTTGTTCCAAAGAGACACTTGAATTACTTTTATGCTTTTATGATCGTATCAGCTTTGAAAAGAATGTAATCACTGACAGTGTAGAACACATCTAAAATAAAATACTTCAATGTTTAAAATAAGAGTTACTCCAACTATTAAAAGACAAACCACTTTCCCATAAAAAATAGAGAAGCATACATTTTCAAATCAATAGAAATGACTCTAGGATATCAACATGCCAAGATATCTGAAGACAAAATTATTTCTCCCAAAATATCTTCTCTTAATTTATTCTGTTTATATGACATGCAGTAAAGCTAA
Organism: Acomys russatus; assembly: GCF_903995435.1. Classification (NCBI taxonomy): domain Eukaryota; kingdom Metazoa; phylum Chordata; class Mammalia; order Rodentia; family Muridae; genus Acomys; species Acomys russatus. The sequence continues at coordinate 69,675,795 of NC_067137.1, forward strand.
AAGCAAATATAAAAGCAAACATATGATTTGCATTTGTGTACAGTAAAGTTACAATTAAACTAAACATTGATCAACAGAGCAGGTTGGGACCAATGTTCATCCTATCTCCACAAAATAATTTACTAAGTAACTCAATAACACAAACTAGTTGGCTCTTTTTCCTGTGTTGGTTTAAATTTCTCCCCATCTCACTAATTTCTGACTTACAGAAGCCTCGTCCCATACTCCTCCTCCTTCCACCCTTTGCCGACCCCCACCATGGTAGTTACAAAGAGCTGCAGCCCCTTTTCACACAGGAATCCAGCAGAAATTTCAGAATTCAAAAGTAGAACTCAGATAAGGAGCCCCTTTGGAATAGACAGCCTACGTGGATTGTAGTTCCTCCCAAATCCTCTGACGCCAAACCATATGCTCATCCCCCGTGACCACCATACCAGAATGATGCCTGGGGCACGTTACAACAACAGGGATATATCCTTTCACATTTCTGGAAAGAAAAAGGCTAAAACATGGATATTCCCAACACGTAGTCCTCCAAAGAACCCACAGATTGAGAAGGTAGTTCTTGAAGTGCCTCTTACTTGAATTGGCTTCTAGTGATCCTGAATATCTTTCCAGCATCTTCTTTGGTATTTAGCGAGGTCCTCTGTAGTTAACCAAGGGGTTCCATATGCGTCACTCCACAGGATGTTTATACTTGGCTATCAAGTACTGATATTTTTATTTTGTACAAGAAACAATGCTCAGCATGGTTCATAGTCACATGGCAAGTTCAAAGATGTGGGTATTCTAGGGACTAAGCCTGTTGGATGCCATGCTGTTTCCCTCTTCCCCAAAAGTAGCTCACATTGGGTCTAAAATGATTTCATAGCACTTTTCCATTGTTAGTCAACTCTCACCAGTTTCAATACCAGTTTTTAAAACTGTGGTACCTGGACCACTTTGGAGTTGAAGAGATGAGAAGCAACTCTCATCAATTCACAAAAACATTCAATGGGAATTTCACATAAAATCCAACTTTAATTTTCAAAAATTGTCCAAAGGTAACTAGATGTATTCAGGGCTCAAACTTTTAGTCGAAAGAGATTGTAGAAAGATCGGAAAGTAACGTTGGGTGAAAGGGGAAGTCAGAGAAACACTGCGCCAGGACTTTCCAAGTTATAATCGCTGACCCCTGTCCTCTCAAACAGACTATGGCAGTTGTATCCTCTTAAGTGATCTCTATGTCTTGAGTTTCAAGTCATGCTCAAATCCTATCTTCAAACACACACCTTGATACATTTAGCCATATGGTGTTTGTTCAAGAAGAAATCAGCTGTGACTTTCTGAGACTTGGAGCCTATCTAACCCTCTGGCCTAACCTCTCTCCACGCCTCACATGCCTCTCCCAAAGTCATTCTCCGTGCATGTGATGCTGGTCTCTCCAATACCTCACTGCTTCCTTCTGGGGATGCCTCTCCTTCACTGGTCCACCAAGCAAGCGGTTGTTTACTCTCTAGAGACAATGCTGTTCTGTGATGGCCTCAAACTATCACCTGCTTCCTAGCTATGTTTCTGAAGCCTCACCTATTATTCTACCTACGCTATAATGTGGTGATTGTTAGATCATGCAGCAGATTGCCTTCCTAAAAAGATCGCAATGTAAGAATCCTCTTTAGGTTACAAGAATAAGGACACTTGTAGTCACAATTAAATATCAGAGACTTAAGGTGAAACTCTTCCCTGTATAATCAGAGTTTGCAGATTCTGTCCTAATTAAACTATGTGGGAGTGTGTCTGTCTTTCAGAGATTGTGTCCTGCTCTTTACGGTGCCTCATTGTTGTTTCACTTAACATCACATCATGGGCGCTATCTAAAGTTAGTACACTTTATCTAGATTATTTATTTAATACCATGAGTTATGAAGAAACAATAATCAAAAAGAAGAATTGATGGGTATACTCAAATTTATCTTTATGCTTTCCAGCAAACAAATTCAAACAAGAAAAGACAATTTTACTATAATTAAAAAATCAATCCAATTGCCTAAAACACAAATTTTCTTAGGACGAATTCTGAAGAAAAGCTTATGAACTGTTTCTCTTAGAGCAACTGCTTAGCTATAATGAACACAGTACCCAAAACATTCTTACACCTTCCAGGGGTAGATTGTCAATGTCCATCAGAGTCTTCGGTTCCTGTTTCTCACACCATGCCACAGGAAAGCCAGCAACTGATTCCACTGGAAGAAGAAAGAAGTGGCCTGAGGTCTGAAGGGTTTACTCCTAAGTGAATTTGTACAAGAGTAATCAAAATCATGGCCACACATCCTCATGAAAAGAATATTTCCATACAAAAAAAAACTTGTGCAAAGCTTGGCTGCATTTGTGCATATCTGAGCTTTTCAGGGAACAGTGCTTATGAAGATTTATTGGATTCTCAGACGAGTCTGTAGGGCACAAATAACTGAAGCCACTAATGTGGAAGAGCACACCACCTGAGGGTATTCCCATAAGTTTATTCATTTATCTCTCAGAAGATTTTTGACAATTATTCATTCATCTGCACTGCCTTCTTCTTTGGCATAGATCCTCATATAAGGCTGTGCTATGGATATCTCTTGAATTCATAGATTGAAATCTGAATTCTTAACATAACAGTAATAGAAAATGAGAGCTACAGATGTAACTCTGTCTTGAGGGTGCAAACCTTAGAAGTGAGACCAGTGTCTGTGTAAAAGGAAGATGATTTCTCTCATCATCATGTCAACACACAACCAAAAGACAGGTGTCTGTCAACTGAGAAGCATGCCACCAACAGTCACCTGACCTGCACACACCTAAATATTAGACATCTTTGTCTCCAGAGCTGGGAAAACTAAATCTGTGTTGCTATAGTCACCCAATCTATGGTGTTCTATAAAACAATCATGTATTCAGCTGAAGAGGGGGTAACTGCCAGATAAGCATGAAAGAGCAGGTACTCACAATGGCTATAAGGACTTCAAAGTCAAACAGTTCTGTATGGTTCTAACAGTCATCTGATCAGAAGAAACTTGAGGAGCCAACAAAGGATGGCCCCTGATTACAAAGTGTTAAGAAAGTACTCAGGTGTAAAGCCAAAACACAGCCGAAGAAGTCATTTGTAAACATCACCAGTAAATGATCAAGACCTCAATGCTTTGTACCATAAATCAAGATTACCATAATTTTAGTCGCTTTTACATCGCTTGCCTACAGAAGTATGTCAGCCCTTCATATTATGTATGTGTGTTCAATGGTGGCAGTTGGCAATATTGATACACATTTTCCTCTTGAATGGACAGATCACTCATTTAGCTGTCATTTCACATCTGCCACCAAAAGAGAAAAGACAAATTGACTCCATTTTTCAAACTCAGCAGACTTATTTATTTTGTTAAGCACAACATATTCATCTATGCTAGTTTTCACATGGCAATGAGAGTAGAGCCATTTGAATGTAAAACTAATTAATGGAAATAACCTTTGAATTGCTAAACTGGCTGTCTGGCATTGCTGATTAGATTATCACGGGAATAGTGAGTTGTGAAATGTGTTATTAAAATAAATCTAGACTTTTCATTTTTATCCTTGGAGAAGGATTTAAGCAGCTTTCTAATTGAGAATTCTTTGTTGGGTTGTTGCACTGTTTTTGTCTTCATTTATTTATGGTGTGCATAAATGCGGCCCAACACTATGTGTTCTGCTCAGAAAGACAACTCTAAACAAGTTATCTTGAAAATTCTTTACTAGAGAGTCAGAAGGAAGATGCTTCATAGATCATTCTTAAAGAAAAAAAGAAAGCAGTGGAGATATATTTAAAAAGAACGGATGAGTGAAAAGAAAGAAAAAACAGTTATCTGCAAGTAACCCATATTTGTTCAGGAATATAAACACCCCTGTCCTAGTATTCCAAAAAAAAAGTTCCAACAGGACCCAAAAATGCATCTAGAGAGGACATTTGACAAATGACTCTCAACTTCTTTTCTGCTTTACTTCTTCCACCCCTCCCCCACTGCCCCGGTTCTTTGACTTGAAAATGTGAGACTCTTGATTTCTTTTCTGTGCATTACAAAATGGCATCCCGATGAATCCCACTCCGGTCTCTCTCTCACAAAATTTAGAATTCTCTGTTGCTCAAAAGCTGTGAGAAATAGTTTATCAGAGAAGCCCAGGAACTGGGGTCTGTGAAATCCTCTACAGCTAGGAGAATGAAAGACTCTGACTAACTGGGAGATCTTGGCCTCATTAACACTGACTACTTGGTCACATGGGGCTCTTTTAAAACATCTTCCAATTGTACAGAATTCTTTTCTTCTTTCTTTTCACAAGTAACTATTTTGCAGTTAGCAAATCATTGAAAAATGATCTAAGAATTATTTTACACATTTTAGGCAATGACTAGCCAAGGTGGATAGTCGATGAACAGATCTGAAAACCCTTCAGTCATCCAAAGAATAAATGAATATAACTTGGTAGATGCTATTTTGGTGCATTAGTACATATTCTAGAGTCATGTGCAGTCAGAAAGTTATTCCTAGAGAATTAATTGTGCGTGAAATTTTCATAGCCCAGAGATATAAAATTTACAGAAATCACTGTCATCAGTGTGAGTCATAAATTCATTCTGGAACTTTACAGCTGCATAGTTCATCACTCACCTGACTCAAATTTCATCACTGCCAATCTTTATTTAAAATTTTGATATTTAAATAAAATTTTGATATTTAAATTTTTGTTCATCATATGTTTCTACATGAAGTTTGACTTCTTTTTAATTTTAATAGTACTTTTATTAATTATTTAACAATTTCATACAATGTATTTTGATAAAATTCATCCACCTCCCTACCCAGCTAAGTTCATGATCTCAATCTCTCTCTGTCTTTCTCTGTCTCTGTCTCTGTCTCTCTGTCTCTCTCTCTGTGTCTTTCTCTACTGTTTCTCTGTCTTTTTCTCTATCTTTCTCTTCCCCATTGAATGCAGTTTGTGTTGGACAACTACTCTTGGGCTTAGGGCCAACCCTGGAGGATAGTTGTTGTACTAGGTGTCACACCACCACAGAAAAAAAATGACTTCCCTTCTCCCAGTAGCAATCAAATCCCAGTAACTCCTCAGCTATTGGACACCAGGCCCATCCCCCTTCCTCCATACTGGGATCTTGCCTTGTTTGTGCCCCCCTTGTTTGTGCTCGCACAGGTTTCATGTCTGCTGTCACTGTCTCTGTGAGTTTATATGTGCATCCGCCCTGTTGGCTGGAAAACACTGTTTCTTTGAAGTCATTTACCACCTGGCCTTTAGAATCTTTCTTCCCCCCTTTCCACGTAGATCCCTGAGCCTTGAAGGGATAGAGATGATAAAGGCATTCCATTGATGTCTGAGCACTCTTAAGTCCTTCACTTTCTGCAGGCTGTTCAGTTGCGAGTCTTTGTGTTAATTACCAGCTACTGCAAGAAGAAGCTTCTCAAATGAGGACTGAGCAATAGACTGATGCATGGGCATAGCAGTAATACATTAGTGGCTATTTTGTTGTTATGTCCTTTTTACAAAATAACAGTAGTATGTTTTCCACTAGGGCTCATGTCCTGTCTAACCACAGATTCTCTGTCTACTTGACAGTTTCAGGTATGGGTTCTGTTTCATGGAGCAGGACTTAAATCTATTCATTCGTTAGTTGGCTACTCCCATAACATTCCTATTACTATTTTACCAGTGTAACTATCTTGACAGCAAGTTATTATTGTAGCTCACAAGGCTCTCAGCTGGCTGACTGATGATTGATTTTCTCCTCCCGTAGCTTGCACAGCACCTTCCAGCATTATTAAGGCTAACCAGTAGGGGTGAAGCTTCCAGATGAGTACCAATTAAACTTCTCCGTGTTCTATGACTCAAGTAGGTGGTATCTTCAGCAATGAAGTCTTGCCGTCAAATTTTGGAGAGTAACCAATAGCATCTGCAATATCCTACAATGTTTTCAGGACTCTATGGGATCCCACTAGCCAGCAACTCAAAAAGAGGTAACTCATTCCTTGTGTTGGTGTTTTTATTTAGTAGTAGTAGTGTTTAGCTAGAGTTCTGTCCCCACAATATAGTGCAACTCCACTTAACTCTTTATATATGTACATGAATAATAGGAGTGTATGTCGTGTGTGTGTGTGTGTGTGTGTGTGTGTGTGTGTATGTGTGTGTGTGTGTGTGTGTGTGTGTGTGTGGTGTGTGTTTCAGGAAAATGCAGTAATACGGTTCCATATAACATTTTGAAGATGTCATTAGTGTTGTCTTTCCATCCCCAATTCCAATTTAACCCTTCCTGTTTCAATATTTCTCTTTCATCCTTTATAACACAAAGAGAATCTTCCTTGTAAGATCCCCTTCCACCATGGCCTCTTACTAGTTTCCTGACCTCTATGAGGATTTCAAATGACACACAAGTATCTAAAGATTCAATCCTAATATCCACATGTGAGAGAAAGAGATTCCAGTTCCATCTATTTATCTGCAAATGTCTGTGGAGTTCTCAACCACAAATGGAACGTCTGTATTACCCCCATGACACTCTAGGAGCAGGAACTATTGTGGGGAAGGAAACAGTACGATTATAAGAGACCGAGTTCAGGGACGACCAGATCAAACAGGGTCTTCCAACCTTAACAGGGCCACCATGTTCAGGAACTCACATCAGCTGTGGTTCACTAAACAAAATCAAGCTACTTCAGTTTTGTTGTTGTTGTTGTTGTTTGTTTGTTTGTTTGTTTTTTAGAGTTATTACATGGCAGTTTATGTTTCTAAAGAACTCAGTGTGCTTCACAAAGTCTAGTTGGAATCAGGGCCCTTTAGAATATCTTATGAGTGGTAAATGTTATAAAGAAAAAAAATCACTACATTTTTGAGTCATTTCTGGATGTGGAAAGTAGGAACTTACATTAGTACATGAATACAAGTGTTTTTTTTTTTGTTTTTTTGTTTTTTTTTTTATGGAAGTCCTTTTGAGGGTGAATGTGAGGTGTTTTTTTGTTTTTTGTTTTTTGTTTTTTTTTTAGTTTTTAGTTTTTTTGTTTATTTTTTCATGTTTTTTTATTAAATTATTCTTGTTACATCTCAATGTTTATCCCATCCCTTGTATCCTCCCATTCCTCCCGCCCCCCCCCCCCATTTTCCCATTATTCCCCTCCGCTATGACTGTTCCTGAGGGGGATTACCTCCCCCTGTATATTCTCATAGGGTATCAGGTCTCTTCTTGGCAACCTGCTGTCCTTCCTCTGAGTGCCAACAGGTATCCCCCTCCAGGGGGCATGGTCAAATGTGAGGCACCAGAGTACGTGAGAAAGCCTTATCACACTCTCCACTCAACTGTGGAGAATATTCTGACCATTGGCTAGATCTGGGAAGGGGTTTAAAGTTTACCGCCTGTATTGTCCTTGGCTGGTGCCTTAGTTTGAGAGGGACCCCTGGGCCCAAATCTGCCTATCATAATGTTCTACTTGTAGATTTCTAGGACCCTCTGGATCCTTCTACTTTGCTATTCTCCCATGCGTCTCTCATCTAGAGTTCCAATAGGATGTCCTCCCCTCTGTCCCAGTATCCTGGTAAGTGAAGGCTTTCGTGGGACATGCCCCTTGGGCTAGTATGCAGATATAAGTGAGTATATACCATTTAAGTCTTTCTGCTTCTGGGTTAACTCACTCATTATGATCATTTCTAGCTCAATCCATTTATCCACAAATTTCGGGAATTCCTTGTTTTTAATAGCTGAGTAGTATTCCATAGTGTATATGTACCACAGTTTCTTTATCCATTCTTCTACTGATGGACACTTAGGCTGTTTCCATGTTCTAGCTATTACGAATAAGGCCGCTATGAACATGGTTGAGCAAATTTTCTTGTTGTGTGCTGGAGCATCTTCTGGGTATATTCCAAGGAGTGGAATAGCTGGGTCGTGAGGAAGCCTTATTCCCATTTTTCTGAGATAGCACCAGACAGATTTCCAAAGTGGCTGTACTAGTCTGCATTCCCACCAGCAATGAAGGAGTGTTCCTCTCTCCCCACATCTTCACCAGCATGTGGTGTCACTTGAATTTTTTATCTTAGCCATTCTGATAGGTGTAAGATGGATTCTCAGAGTTGTTTTCATTTGCATTTCCCTGATGACTAAGGAGGTTGAGCATTTCTTTAAGTGTTTCTCAGCCATTTGATACTCCTCTGTTGAGAATTCTCTGTTTAGTTCCAAGCCCCATTTCTCAATTGGGTTATTCGGTTTGGTGGTGTTTAATTTCTTGAGTTCTTTATATATTTTGGATATTAGACCTTTGTCAGATGTAAGGTTGGTGAAGATTTTTTCAGTCTGTAGGCTGTCGCTTTGTTCTCTTGACAGTGTTTCTTGCCTTAGAGAAGCTTCTCAGCCTCATGAGGTCCCATTTATTAATGGTTGACATTAAGGCCTGGGCCGTTGGTGTTCTGTTCAGGAAGTTGTCTCCTGTGCCAATATGTTCCAGGCTCTTCCCCACTTTTTCCTCTAAGTGGCTTAGTGTCTCTGGTTTTATGTTGAGGTCTTTAATCCACTTGGATTTGAGTTTTGTGCAAGGTGACAAATATGGGTCCAGTTTCATTTTTTTACACATAGACCTCCAGTTAGACCAGCACCATTTGTTGAAGATGCTATCCTTTTTCCATTGAATGGATTTGGCTTCTTTGTCAAAAATCAAGTGACCATATGTGTGTGGATTCATATCTGGGTCTTTGATTCGATTCCACTGATCAACCAGCCTGTTGCTGTGCCAGTACCATGCTGTTTTAATTACTATTGCTTTATAGTACAATTTGAGATCAGGTATGGAGATTCCTCCGGAGCACCTTTTATTGTACAAGATGGTTTTAGCTATTCTGGGTTTTTTGTTTTTCCATATGAAGCTCAGAATTAAACTTTCAATGTCTTTAAAACATTGTGTAGTTATTTTGATAGGGATTGCATTGAATCTGTAGATTGCTTTTGGTAGGATGGCCATTTTTACTATGTTAATTCTCCCAATCCATGAGCAAGGAAGATTGTCCCATCTTCTCAGGTCATCTTCCATCTCTTTCTTCAGAGTTTTGAAATTTTTTTCATACAAGTCCTTCACTTGCTTAGTTAGGGTAACTCCTAGATATTTTATATTGCTTGTGGCTAATGTGAAGGGTGTGGTTTTCCTAATTTCTTCCTCTGCAAGCTTGTCATTTGTGTATAGGATGGCTACAGACTTTTTTGAGTTAATTTTGTATCCAGCCAATTTGCTGAAGGTGTTTATCAGCTTTAGGAGTTCTCTGGTGGAATTTTGAGGGTCACTTATGTACACTATCATATCATCTGCAAAGAGGGATAATTTGACTTCCTCCTTTCCCATTTGGATACCCTTGATCTCCTTTTGTTGTCTTATTGCTCTGGCTAGAACTTCGAGTACTATATTGAAGAGATATGGAGAGAGTGGGCAGCCTTGCCTTGTTCCCGATTTTAGAGGAATTTCCTTGAGTGTCTCACCATTTACTTTGATTTTGGCTATTGGCTTGCTGTATATAGCCTTTATTATGTTGAGGAAAGTGCCTTGTATCCCCGATCTCTCTAAAACTTTAAACATGAATGGGTGTTGTATTTTATCAAATGCTTTCTCTGCATTCAAGGAGATGGTCATGTGGTTTTTTATTTTCAGTTTGTTTATATGGTGGATTACATTGATGGATTTCCGTATATTAAACCATCCCTGCATGCCTGGAATAAAGCCTACTTGGTCATGAAGAATGATATCTTTGATGTGTTCCTGTATTTGTTTTGCAAGTATTTTATTTAGTATTTTTGCATCTATGTTCATAAGAGAAATTGGTCTGAAATTCTCTTTCTTTGTTGAGTCTTTGTGAGGTTTAGGTATCAATGAGACTATGGCCTCATAGAATGAATTTGGTAATTTTCCATCCATTTCTATCTTTTGGAGTAGCTTGAAGAGTATCAGTATTAGCTCGCCCTTGAAGGTCTGGTAGAATTCTGCACTGAAACCATCTGGCCCTGGGCTTTTTTTGGTTGGGAGACTATCAATGATTGCTTCTATTTCTGTAGGGGAAATGGGACTATTTAGCTTGTTTATCTGTTCTTCATTCAACTTTGGCAAGTGAAATTGATCAAGAAAATCGTCCATTTCCCTTAGATTTTCAAATTTTGTGGCATATATGCCTTCAAAGTAGGATCTTATGATTCTTTGAATTTCTTCAGTGTCTATTGTTATGTCTCCCTTTTCATTTCTGATTTTGTTGATTTCAATACTGTCTCTCTGCCTTTTAGTTAGTTTGGCTAACGGTCTGTCTATCTTGTTGATTTTCTCAAAGAACCAGCTTTTGGTTTTGTTGATTCTTTGGACTGTTTTCTTAGTTTCTAATTTGTTAATTTCAGCCCTGAGTTTGATTATTTCCAGGCGTCTACTCCTGAGCTGAGGTGGTGCCTAGGGTGGAACTGAGCACTCGGCCAAGCCTGTGCCATAGCGGAGGACTGCGGCTGCTCTGAGTTATCGCCAATGGTGGAACCAAGTGCTCCGCCCAGACTGTGTCACTGCAGGGGAGCTGCCGCTGAGCTGAGGTGGTGCCTAGTGTGGAACTGAGCACTCCACTAAGCCTGCGCCACAGCCGGGGAGCTGTGGCAGAAACTGAGTTATTGCCTCAGGCAGAATTGCTTGCTGGGCCGGGCCAGTACCCGGGACTCTGTCCGCCGAGTCCAGTCTGGGTCCGAAGGCTCCACGCGACCCAAATCCTGCCCCGAGTCCCCTCTCCCGCAGCAACTCCCACCAGCCACCACACCAATCGCCTCTACCGGAAGGCTATGAGCTACAAACCTCAGCCACCACCGCTGGTGCCGCTGGTGCTGCTGCCTCTGCTGCTGCCGCTCCGATCAGAGAAAATCCACGCTCCTCCCATGTGCAGGGGCATGCAGGTCCTCCGCACCCTGGTCCCTCCGAACCATGGAGCACTCCCGCTGCCGTGATGTTCGGACCTCGGTGTTCCTGGCTCAGAAATCTGTGCAATTCCCTGAATTGTTCACTGGAGCCTCCAAACTCGGTCCACACTGCTCGCCGCCATCTTGGATTGCTACTTCAGTTTTGTAGTGTGGAAGGAGTAGGAACTTCTGAGCTCCCACACTAAACCTATGAACTCTTAAAGGTTGATGATTTGGGGATGGATGAGAGCAACCTCTAGTAGGGTGTCTATGATTCATTTGGTAGAATGATACACTTCACTATATGAGCAGCACAAACAGGACTTCATAGATTATAATAAAAAAGGACACAAACTTTAGGAGAGGCAGAGGTGGATCTGAGAGGAGTGGGGAGGACTATGATTGCATGCGTGCATAAGCTACCCTATTGTGTTAAAGAGTGAAAAATAGTTAAAGGAACTAAATTCTAGGTCTAATGAAAGAATAGGATGCCTTAATTTCCCCAGACCTATGTCTTATGTATGTGTTAGCTTTGTATCTACAGTAAAGGGTGAGTCAGGTGAATATAGATGTGTGTCACAATCCACCAGCTTGCTTACCCTAATATGATTGTCATGTTGTTGTGATTCTTTTAAGGAATTTTCCATGGAGCAATTAACCTTTCATTTCTCCTACGTGTTCAAGAGTTCCAAAACCTCATGAACAGTCTCAGCCTACCCACAATCATCAGCACTCAGAGCTCAGTAACTGGAGTTAGTGCGTCACCAAAAGAACTTTGTGATATATACTGAAGTCTGCGTTAAAGTCATTACTCAAGTATGGTAGTAATGACACAGTTGTTTACCTGGACTATTAAATCTATCCTTCAAGCCAATCAGTCACTTCTTTTTGGATATGTCTGAATTTACATCATCCAGGAAAACGTTGTTTAGGAAAACAAAGACTGGGTTAGCTATTGAATTAGTTACTTTTCTGTTACTGTGATAAAATACCACAAACTAGTAATTTAATTTGGCTTATGGCTCCAAAAGAACTGGAATTCATAATGGTGGGAAAAGCTTGACAGCACAAGCAGGAAGCTGAGAAATCACAGTTTGAACTGCAAACATAAAACAGAGGGATTGAACTGGAAATGGCATGAGGCTCTTAATCTCATAGCCAGTGACATATTTCCTCCACAAAGACTGTATTTCTCAAACAATGCCATCAACTGAGGACATGTCCAAATACCAAAACCTATAAAGGACATTTATCATTAAACTCACCAGAAGGTAACAAGAAATTAAATGTGCCATATTTAATTGTTTATAATAGCTAGAGGCTGTAGGTTGAGACTGAAAGAGACATAATTAGTGAGGTCTGTTAATGGCTAATAACTATGTTTGGATTTGTCATCAATATTTTATCTAAGCCCATTACAACAAATATTTGAGAGTTCCTTATATAAAAAATAAAACCTACCAGCTATTTCATTAGCAAAATACAATATACTAAAGTTATACTAATTTTTTTTTTTTGTAGAAATAAGATTCCCAGGCAACCATGTCTGCTAACAGTGAGCCCTAATCTTCTCGAATTGTGTGCTTACTTCAGATCTCATGACAAGTCACTGCTTTGATTTCAGGTGTAAGAAAACAACGAGGTTGTCTGGCAGTGCTTTCTATCCACTGTGAGCTGTGGGCTCATCCTTTTGGCAAAATGCTGAAGACATTCAATGAAACTTTCTTTTGCCTGTCTTGTATACTGCCTGCTATATTGTAGAGGATTTAAAGCTGAATTATCTAGACCAGCGTTTCTCAAGCTATGAGGCATGACTCCTTTGTGGGTTAGATATCAGATATCCTGATATCTGAGAGCATCCATATCAGATATTTACATCACAATTCATAACAGGAGCAAAATCACAGTTGTGAAGTAGCAACGTGTGGGAAAGAATACGCCTTGTCACAGGTGGGAGCAGTCTTGGCGGGCTTTACCCTTGGGGCACCCCATGAATACCTTGTGACAGACTGAGTGGAGCCATCCTGGGTCTGGAATTTAGGAAGCAGACCTGGGAACCCCACCTGGACTATTGTCTTTCTAATTGACCCTCACCAGGAGAAGGACTCAGGGAGTTGGGGAAAGAGAGAACAACAAAGTCAGCTGGGTGGGAGAGCGCGGGGAGAGCAGCAGACCAGCTGGACCTGCACGCGGGCCAGAGAGACACCTAAGGACCCATCCCGTGGAACGGCTACCAGAAGGTTCACTCTTTTGTCCCTTTAATCTTTTTCCTTCTTGTATAAGCTAGTTGGGTTGTATAATAAAGTTTTATTGTAAAGAAACAGATCCAACGGCAATGGAATAATTCTATGGTTGGGGTCACCACAACATGAGGAACTGTATTAAAGGTTCTCAGCATTAGGAAGATTGAGAACCACTGCTCTAGACTACTCTACACTCTCCTACACTCTGCTTCTTAGAGCACCTGACCATGACCCTTGATGTGCAGCACATCTCCTATTTTGAAAACCTACACTGACTTCTTTTTCTGGCGCCTTCACTGCCAAATAAGTAATATATGCATGCATAAGACTGTGGCTGACCTTGCCATCTAGCAGGCATAAGAACATCCATTTATGAGTACAACTAACCAGTTCATTTTGTGTCCTTTTGTGTGAAATGAACTCTAATAGGAAATAGTCCTGTTGAGTGAAAAATCCAAGAACAAAATTCACACAGTTCTCTGGTCTAATAAAAGTGTTTTAAATGGGTAATAAGGCATGAGAAGAAAAAAAAAAATTAGAACACGGGTCACTGAGCCAACTGATCAAGTACAGAGTTCTCTCCAAGGTAACAGTCAATAAATACCCAGCATGCACTTAAAGGGTTGTCAGGCAACAGGAATTTCAGCAAGAGGCTTTCTGCGCGACCAAGTCAAAGTACGATGAAATGGATACGCAAGTGAGAGCCATGTCAGGACCACTATGATGCAAATCATGCAAATCACGTTCTGCAGGACTGAGCTCTTGTTCAGCGGGATGACAGTCGCAGCATCGAATGCTCTATTGCTTTACTAAAATAACCCAAAGAGAAATAGAAGTTATAATTGAAATTTCCTTTTAAAATATGTTTTAAACATACTTGGTCTGGGATCAATATCACCTTTAAACCTTAAAGTGTGTCTAAGTTTTTGTAGATGAAGCCATGCTCAAATCCATGAGTCTACAATTATACTGTCAGTCACAGAGCATTTCACCATCCCATTTTTATTGTTATTCTTTGTACTCAAGAGAAATTACCAGTTAAGTAATCTACTTATCATTGCTAACAGAGGACCATCTACCAGGGTAGCAGTGAACAGGAGAAGCAGAGAGTAGTGTGACACATAGCCAAGACTCTTAATTGCTTCAAAGGGACAAAGTAAAATTTTTACCGAAGTTAGGCTACTCCACTGAGTTCAGATGCATCTATGTACGTTTCTAAAGTTATCGGGCACTGCCCAAATGAGACCTTCTCATTTTACAAACGCTTTTGCTGTGACCGTGTTACTATAGTCCCATCAAGACCACATTTTCTAGTCTCATTTAAGTCACCATCACTTCTTGGCATCCTTGTCAGTCTTAACATCAAAGGCCCAGGTACCTAATATTTTGAACACAATGTCTGTAATTATCCCTTCCAGGACATCTACACAGCCACTATGTAACTTTCCTCCTATAATAATCATTTTATTTGAAAAATAATAAGAAACTAAATTAATTTATTAATAGATATTTAAGTTTATAATCATCCATTACTTAAACTTTAAATCTATAATGGAACTAAACTACTGTGAATGACAAAAGAAAAAAATTACAGTTGCACTTCAGAACACTGCCATGATATCTAAACACTTGCTACATCACTTTCACTTAGAGAATACAAAGAAATAGATGTCCTCCTTTGGGCTGTACCACTTTTGTGTCCTTGGGGAATTATGGAAAAGACACTTTACTATAATGTGAGATGATGAAAGACTGACTCCCACCAGCTAAGCTGTGGGAACAACGTACAGTCATTTCTCCCACATGGAGCCTCTCCTGGGGAAATCTCATGGAAGGGAATATGTCTTCACATCTTTGAGTATTTGCTTACCCAGACTGTACATTGTCTTATAATATGCTGCTTATTTTTATTGTATCTTATATTACTGGTTTTATTTTTATCTCATTAGGTCACTTAGCCTACTGTTCTTTCACAAGGGAATGGAACTTTGACTTTGTGTGCTGTAATAGTAGAAAAGAAGTAAAAAAAAAAAAAAATCAAGCTGCCAATCTTTGTGATTGGCTAGGCCTGCTGCTATCACCTGCAGAGGGACCATGTAGGTGATTAATGAGAACTGTGAAGCCAGACTTCCCAGATGAAAGCTGCTGCCCATGAAACACTGGGCAATCTATGACCCTCTAGGCCTCTGACCAATAAAATAAGGATGCTGATGGTATTTATCTCAGGAAGTGGTAGTAAGGATTTAAGGAATGGTAGTGCTGTGCCTGGTATACTGTGTGAGATCTAATACATAAGTGCCCCTGATAGCATCTTCACTGGGCTTGTGCCCTGCATGCTTGGCTTCTTTAACTCCTCAAATGTGACAGGCATATTACTTGCTGTGGAGATCTGCCCACACTGTTGCCTTCTTAGCATTTACCATCTGGGTGGTCCTGTACGCATGTGTGTGATGCTCAATTGTCACTTTCCCTCTGGGAATAACTTGTCAATAATTTCGGTTCTGTTTTCACTGCAACCTAGGATCATACCAATTCTTACAGTACATGTTCAACAGATTTTTCTAAGCTTTAGAGATGTATCTTTTTATTTTTTTTTATTTTGGCTTTTTGAGACAGGGCTTTCTATGCATAGGCTTGGCTGTCTTGGACTCACTTTGCAGACCAGGCTGGACTGGAACTCACATCAGTCTACTTGCTCTGCCTCCTGAGTAACGGGATTAAAAGAGTGCGCCACTACTCCCAGCATTTAATATTTACTTCTTTATGTGCATGTGTATTTTGCATGCATGTATATCCATATACCATATGCATTCATTGTTCATGGGAGAAAGAATAGGATTGGGTCCCCTGGAATGGAATGAGAGACAGCTGAGAGCTCCATGTGTGTGCTAAGACTCAAACCCAGGTCTTCTATAAAAGCAGCCAGAGCTCTTAACAGCTGAACCTCTCTCCATCCCCCAAAATGCATTTTTAGTCATCATAGGAACTTGGGTCTGGTAAATTCCCCATGTCTGTCTAAAGTTAACTTCTTATCTCTATGTCATGTTACTATTACAAATCATAATTTAGCTTCAACTGTCAGAGGTATGCTTTTCCTCATTTCCTTTTGAAATGATCCTTCAGAAACCATACTACTCTTTTCAAAGGCTACATAAATGTATGATAGGATCTATCAGAGCACCTCATTTGTTTCTTCTTTAGAATTATAGGCAGCATGAACAAAACCTAATCGAACCAAACCAGTCAGTAGTAAACAGAGTGCTCCCGTAACGAAATTTCTTGGTAGATGATGCAAGCCTCTGAAAGTTAATGTTTTTCTCTTTAGGAAGTAGAGACAAAACTCCGATACACTCAATATACCCTAATGATGTTATTACTTTGATTTAGGGAATGCTATTTGAAATGAGAATGTATTTGTGAAGCAAGAAAATAATGTTCTGTGGGGAGTAGATATTTGAATTTTCGCTTTACTAATGTATCATTACTATTTTCCTATAAGGAAATTAGTACCCTCAGAGGATGATGACCAGATGGCTAATGTTATACGAAGCAGTCTGCACTGCTCTGAGAGAGGTTTTATGTAACAACATTATTCAAACCATCGTTCAACATACACTTGGAGGGTCCTAGACACCTTCAGGCCATGGAGAAAGAGGATGCTTGATAGAAGCTCTATTGAGTTAGCAACTTCAGATTGCACCACTTGCACCTGGCTCTATTCGGTTCGTTTGGTTGTCACTTGTTTTATCTTCCTGTCTGCACAGCCTGCAGGACAGCAGCAGGACTGTCGCCTCAGCCTGTTCAAAATTCAGACTGTAAGTAGTTCCATGTGCTGCAGTAGGATCAACGTTTTAACAAACTCCCTATGTGTTTGGTATGCACATTAACTTTGAGAATCACTGCTCTAAACAGTTACACCCCAAGCCATGAAAATTAAACAAATTTTCAGTGTAAAATTAAATAATGCAATGGCTCATGAAAAAAAAAAAAGGATATTAGTTTTAGCTCAGACAACTGTACTGTAGGCTTATGCAGCACAGAATCACACATACTCTTTCCTCCCTGCTGTGCCTCTCACTAGTTTTATGTTCTGAAAACGCCTATCCCTGAATTAGACCCTCTTGGCCCACATTTTCCTCCAGGCATCTCTGTGCGACCTAATATCGCACATCAGTAGCCTAGCAATACCTCACCCCAGCTGCTCCAGGTAGATACCATTTTCCATGCAGGCTTCTTTGTTCTCCCAGTGAAAGATGCTTCTGCAACCCTGCTTAGTCACTCTGGCACACACACTGCTCTACTGCGAGCTCTCCCTTCATGTTGTGACTCTTGACTAGCCATGAGTCAACTGTGAGGCTCGTTCTGTGAGACCCCTTCACAGAGTGTCACCACCAGGATAAACCAGAGTCACCAGTAGTAGAGCTAGCGGTATGTTGGAACTTCGGCATCATTTTAATAGGCAAGTCCTGCCAAGGTGGCAGGATACTGCATGTCTGTCTTGCTGTCAGAGGCACTCTGGAAGTTCTCCTTCTTAAACTGACTCTGAGGACTCAGGAAGTCGTAGGAGATACACAAGGCACCGGAGGGTGAACTCAGCAAGACTTCAGCCAACAGCCAGCATAAAGCCCCACGGCCATCAACATACAAGAGCAAAGAAATGAACTCTACCCAGTAAACATGTGAGCCTGAAACAGATGTCTAGTTGAGTTTCCAGATAAGAGTACAGCCAATGGCACCTGGTCTGAAGTCTTGGGATCCTAAGCAAAGACCTAGCCAAGCAATGCTCTGTATTCTAACCATGGAAGCTAAGTCAGCAAAGTGGGCCACTTTAAGCTGTTCAGTATATTGTAATTCCATATGTAGAAGTACAAAACAAATAGGCATGCCCACTACACTATAAGACGCATGAGGTTCAGCTCTCTATATGATAAGTCCAGAGACTAACAGAATGCGACACATAGTAGTTGTTAAATAAGTAGATATGATAAATATATCTCTGATTTTCTTGATACATAATTAACAAATATTTATGCCTATAAGCATATTCTTCCAGGATTAATGTACTATAAAAGCAATAGCCAGGGCTGAAGAAATGGCTCAGTGGCTAAAAGCTGGCACTGCTCTTGCAGCAGAGCTAAGCTCTGTTCCTAGCACCCACACCAGGAAGCTTACAACTTGATGTAACTCCAGCTCCAGAGCATCCAGCTTCCTCTTCTGGCCTCTGTGAGCACCTGGATATTCATGTGCATATACACCTTCATAGACATGCACAAACATATAATTTTTAAAAAATGAAAGTGAATCAGTAGCCATATATTAAACCTCTATCTTTAGGCAATATATGTATGAATTATAATACAAAGTTGGCAATCAAAAAAGAAATGACCCCATAAATAATTCTTGTTTTCAATCCCTGTTCTAGAATGCTTTTTGTTGCTGTGATAAAACAATGACTAAAACCAACTTTGTGGAGGAAAGGGCTTCTTTCACCCTACAGGTTACACAGCCCACCATCAAGTGAGGCCAGGGCGGGAGCTGAAGGCAAGAGCTTGGAAACAGAAACTGAAGAATAGTCCATGGAGGAATGCCACTCACTGGCTTGTTCAGCTACCCTTCTTATGTATCCCAGGCCCACCTGCCTAGGAAAGGCACCACCCACTATGACCTGAGAATTCCTTTATGAGCAAGAAAATGCCTCACAGACATGGTTATAAGCCAATCCAATGGAGGCAATTTCTTGATTGAGGTTTCCTCTTACCAGGAGTGTGAAGTTAACAACTGAAGCTAACTATAACAATAGCCTTGGTGTCTGATTAAGATTTGCCTCTAAAACTTTAGGTTCAGCACTGTAAGCACCAATGGTTACGGTACAGCTCCCTCTATCCTGTTTTTCTGAGACTTTCAAACACAATGGCTGATAGCACACCTTACGTAAAATTTCTTTCTGGGTTGTTTCATTCAACATCCTACCATAAGCATATTCTTTGCCATTATAAAAACCAGCCATTTTCAAAACCACATTTGAAACATATGGCCTTGCTTATATTCAGTACTGTTCTGTCTGGTCTCACCACATAGAAATAGTTAATCCTGATGGAAAGGTATAGTGCTACTGGCTTTCTTTGAACAGTCTATGTTTTCTGATTTTAATCACAACTCAGAATAGTCAACTGAGTGAACAAAGGGAACCCCAATACATTGAACAAACATTGTAACACACCAGCTTATAGCAAACTCAACTCCTGAACCTCCTTAGCAAGGTCTATTGCAGTCACTGTAGAGAATTCCTAAGTATGTAGCTGTATACATGTGTGCATTCATGTGTGTATACATGTATATTCTAGCAATTGGACAACTGCTTACAGGATGTGTTGGGTTTTTTTTTTTTTCGTCACTTGAGAAAATGAGGGGAAAAATGCATTTTCTTCATTTGGTACAGATTTCCCACCCAGATGCCTTAGTTATGTGCAAACTAATAGCCAGCTTGAATTGGTCTCAGAGACTGCCTGTTGTGTTATTGAATTTATTTGTGCCCTCTTAAAAAGCTACTTACAAAACATCATTAAATACAATGGTGAGAACAGAGAAGAATAAGGCAAAATAAGAACAGTTGGTTACTTTTAAAATAATCAAGATCAAAAAATATTTAGATGGGCAAATCTACTGACATTTCTTTGCCTAAGAGGCCTTCCTAATATGAAAATCTACACTCCTGTTGAATCTCAAAGGAAACTCAAAATCCTCAGAAGTAAAATCCCATGCCTGTTTTGTTGGGTTGCTTACTTTGGTTCTAAATTACCAAGAATCCAACCTGGCATGGTGGTGCACGCCTTTAATCCCAGCACACGGGAAGCAGAGGCAGGTGGATTGCTGTGAGTTTGAGGCCAACTTGGTCTACAAAGGGAGTCCAGGACAGCCGCCAAGGCTACACAGAGAAACCCTGTCTCAAAAAAAGATTACCAAGAATCCCCTCAAATATTACATAGTAGTTCGGAGGCTTAAGAGAATTCAAGTGTATTCTTGAGGGTAGGCCAGATGGTTCAGTAGGTAAGAATTCTTGCAGCAACATAGGGATCTGAGAAATTCCTGACTGAGTGAAGTCCTGAGAGAGTGTGTTTTGTTGACATGAGCCAACCATGTCAAAGGTCCCAGGGTCTCAGACCCATAAATGTATCACAAAGCCTTCCCCCTGAAGTGAGACTCAAAGGCATGGAAAAGCCTTCTTCTGGTCCAACTGTGGATGTTGACAGTGTATGCAGAATGTGTCCACCAAACCTTTAAACTCCTGGATATTTATGGTCTGAAGACTGCTCCCCTACAGAGACTGCTCCTGCTGGGGTTAATTAAACCTATCCCTTTGATCCAGCTGTGCACCATAAACCCTGCCTTGTTCATCTGTGTACAAAATCCATCCCTCCTTGACAGCTACATGCAATAACCCCGTCTCTCTGTTCAACACTATATAATTAATAAACACACTGAGCTTCTAGGGTATTGAGGATTCTCCAGCAGAGAACCCAGAACACCTGATCCCAGCCTTTTCTGTGTGTCCATCTGTCTGTCTTTGTTCAAATTCCTCAAAGCCCCAGTCAAGTTCATCCTTGGAAGCTATATAGGCACAGTACTTAAAAAAAATATATGGCAATCTGAGTTGAATCACCAGAACCCATGTTGATAAAAGGAGAGTATCAACTCCATAATTTTGTCCTCTGACCTCCACATATGTTCTATAGCATGTTCGCCTCTCACACATACGCCCCTCTCTCTTTTCCTTTCCCTCTCTCCTTATCTATAGATACATAGATAGATAGATAGATAGATAGATAGATAGATAGATAGATAGATAGATAGAAAAATAATTGAATATACATATATATAATTAATCAATCTAGTTCCTCTTATTTAGTTTTGGAAAAAATATTTAAAGGAGCAAAAATATGCTTAAAATTAATAATTAAGCCATCACTTCCAAATCTGATTGAATCTACTGGTCCATCCACTCTACACTTGCATCCAAGCAGCTAATTATGCCTGAAGACAAACATGTAATTGTGTTTATTGGTCCCACTTTAAATCTATAGATATCAATTATTAACAAAGCTGGCCTACCAATTTGAGATCTAGTTCCATCTCTCCTGCCCAGGAATCTAACTTCCTTAACCCCTCTACATTGTAAATGTTCCCACCCATAATTTATGTGTAGAATTTCCATCATCTAACAAAAAGTTCTCATAAATTGGAACCTCCCTGTTCCAATTATGACACTGTATCAATACCCCAAAAAAGTATACTTAAATATATTTATTCTGTCCAGTTCATCTCTTCCTGTTTTCACTTTCACACCCCACAGATAATACTTCTGCCTACTTCTTTCTCCATCTGGCATGCTGTAGACACATCTCCAACGTCCTCCACAATCTAAATACACATTTACTCAGATTATTAAGGCATCTTTGACATGCTGGAACACTCTTTCTTTCTGAAAACCCATTCTTCATTTGATTTCTAGAATGCCACTCAGTCCCAAATTGTTTGTTCGTTGGCCATGTTGATTGGTTCCTCTACAGGCCAGCCTTCTCAAATGAGTTCTCCAAGCCTTATTTGTCCTGGAACTTCTCTCTCCCACTGCCTAGCTACAAATTTGCCAACTGTCTGTCATGAGCCCCGTTTAAGTCAGAGTAGACTGCTTCTTATACATGCAATGCCATATCCCAGTAGTCCAATGAAAGACTCACTCCTCACGTTACCTGTCAAAAGTTTCCTTAATGTACATAGCTCACATTGCCCTCTCTCCAGGGCAGAAGCTGGTGAAAAGGTCATTATCTGCACGATTGCCACAGAGGTGAAGAAAATCGTGAATTCATTATCAAATTATCCCTTCAGAAGTTACACCTAGCCCTTCGTTTGATTGTAATTAGTTGGCGATTAAAATAGCTACCATGAACCGTAAGGTACAAATCTAGCACAAATTACAAGGGAGGAATGAAAACACTTGGTGAGTAGCACTAATGATTACCAAAACTCTCAAATGTATATGTTCTGTGTAAGTTTCCTCTAAACTCTAGATTTGTACATTTGGTCCTCCACTGAGCCCCTGCCCCTTAGATAGCTTATGAAGCATCACAGTAAATGTCTTCAGAATTCAGCCTCTACTCCAAACCAAGTGCCCTGCTTTGGTGGTTTCTATATCTCATTGTGTGGTAGCTCCACGAGGTCCATATGCAGGTTTCACAAAATTGACTACTGTATGCCCAGGACCAAACAGTGTGTAAGGACATGTATCTTGAACAATTGAATTCATAAATAAACTTTAAAGTTTTGTCTTAGTTCATCCAAATTTCATTAGATAGTTTTAAAGTTGTAAGACAAATTAAACAACTTACTCAAAGAGTGGGCTTCTGCCTAGGTTAATATAGCAATCAACACCATATCACTTAAATATCCATGATCAATCATGAGGTCTATATAATGTATTGTGTTCCCTCCTCTTTGCATCTTCTACCTACAGTGAACCCACTGTATCATCAAGGACTTTGGGTTGTTTTTTTTTTTTTTTTCTGTCTGTCATTATGAGCCTTAAAACTGAGTTTTTGCCTTCACTGCTAGGTCCCCTTGTCTTGTTCATGTGTCTACTCCCTCTCTACTTCTGAACAAAAACCTTCCAGAATAGAATGTTGCATACCTTTGCCCCATGGTTTTCTTTCAATATTTCCAAATATGCCTACTGTAAGTTAGAATGTTTCTATTTCAGAGTTAATTGTCTTTGCCTCTGAATTTGATTCATTTTTGTCTCATCAAGCCTTTCAAGTGATCATCTCCTAACTCGTTACACATTCCAGGTGTGGAAGTTTGCTTTTTGAAGACCTGAACTTTTAATAAACTATCTGCAAATTATGCTATTTTATGAATCTGGCATATGAGATGAGATAGTTGTCAGCTGTAAGCTGACAGTTGCAAACCCAGGGGACCCTAAATCAAGATTCTAAATACAGAAACACAACAGCCCAAACTACAGGTGCTATTCCCATGTATCTACCAATATATCTGCTTCTCTTTTTTAAAATGATAGAGTTATATCTAAGCTCTATTCTTCCACAGCAACTTTTCCTGTTATGGTGATTAAAATAGTAGGCATGTGCTAAGTGGCTAGAACATTACAATTCTGTTTGTGTGTGAATATTATTTTCTTTTCCCCGAGATTAGTAATTACTTAATAGACTAAGAAAATACACTCTATTCACTCTGAAGTCTATTCTTCACATAGTATTGTTACTAATATTTTAAATCTTTGACTCATTAGGAAATGAAAATGTTGTTAGCCATGGTGGCCCACAGCACTTGGGAGGCACAGGCAGATGGATCACTATGAGTTCCAGGCCAGTCTGGTGTTCTTAGAGTGCTCTAGGCCAGCCAGGGCTATAGGAAGACCTTGACTCAACAATAATAATGATAGTTAATAATAATAATATTTAAATAAATTAATCGCAATAAAAGTGTGGTTATGCACATGTTAAGACACAAAAGCGTATATGAGACAGAAATAATTAGGTTCCAAGATTCACATAGAGCCAACGGTTCTGTCCTGCAGTGGAGCACATAACTGAAGTAAACTTCAGGGGAGGTCATGTTGAGTCACCTCATATACCACCCCTAAAGGAAGATGTCCTCCTAGTGTGAAGTAGTCAGATGTAGCATTTTTGTCCCATAATTGCTCTGAACCATAGTTCAAAGGTAGTTCAAAGGTCAAACATAAGCCTTCCATTTTAAGAATGCTAGAGAAAAGTGACTACAACTCTGCAGGTGAAAAGAAGGAAAAAAGAGGCTCACTCAGATGGAGATGTGGTTCTAAAATTAGAGCTAAAAAAATAAACAAAGCCTCTTGGCCCTCTCATAGTTGTAAAGCTATGTGTGCTACAGTCTCAGAACCATCAAAGAGCTTTTTCAGAGCCCAAGGTTTCCCATCCCCTTTTCTTGGCTGCTGTTTCTCTAATGTTCATTTTCAGTGACTCAGTTCTACTTCATGAGCTCTTCGGCATCATGCTACTTATTACCACCTTTAAAAATTCGACATCAGTCAGTGTTCCCTTCTCTTTTTCTGCTATGGATTTCCTTGAGATTCTTAGGAAAACAACAAACATGTGCATTTATTGCCCACCCCCTCGTTATGCTGACAGTTTCAAAGGTCTCACAGATGCTCTTCCCAAAGTCTTCTAGGGGAAGGATAGTCCTTCAAAACCTCCCACTGCATGTCCTTGGTCACACTATTTTGTGAACCACAGACTACTCTGAAACCAAATGTCACCATTTAGGAACACTGGCATTGCCTTTATTTGTAAATACAGAATAAAGAGACCATTTTTAAACACCAAACAATATTGCTGTTTTCATTGGTAGCTGGATCACCAGACAGTTCCCTCCCTTACTCAGGAATTCATTGATGGCTTTTACTGTCATTGCACCACTTTGCATAATAAGAGCTAGCAGTTTCTATCAATGGAACACTTTCCACACTTTAACCAAGTCTCCTTAAAACTCCTGAGAGGGAGATGAGCTTATTATCACTTTATGGGTAATCAAGCCAGAAAAGAACCATTAAACAGCTTTCTCTGTAATGTAGTGAAAGATTCTGTAGACATTAAATTGATGGTTCCCTCTCCTAAGATCATCAAACCACACCTACGTCCTTTAGGAAAGTTAGCAGAATTTTACTGATTTAATAAATGATTACTCATATCCATTGTACAATGTATTCACACAGTATCTGAAAAGAGTCATGTTTGAACAGAAACTCTGACAATGTGGTGCTTCAAGCATTATTATATTAATAATAGAATATGATTATAATTAGTATATCAAATTCCCACAAACTAGATCCATTTTACCGTAAGGCAAATATTTATTCATGACATCCTACTGTTGTTGAACTTGTGATCTCATTTAAGCTGCAAGGACAGAGTAGGGCTTGGTGGTGGACTCTTCTGTTCAGCTTCAGATTTTCAACAGGTGCAAGTCATATGTGCCATTGATTATATGTTATGACAGCTACTTGTCGGAATGTGTAATTCTTTATGAGTTGGGAATTTCACATTTTAAAAGTATACAATCTAAAAATGTTGACAGGATGCAAACAAATTATATGTGTACATATACATATGTATTATCTGAAATGCTTTAAAATGTGATGCAAACGTGATTTGTTTCTTCCTAAATAATTACACATGTTAACAATACGATGATACCCATCCTACTCAAGAATTAGCTGTCACCAAATAATCATCTATGTAAACAGTATCTTGACTTTAAAGCCCTTAAAAATGCAAGCATGAAGACCAGGGAGCTAATCATGCTAATTAGCTCACTGTGCCTGTAACGAATTAATTTTGAGTAAGGTAAAGGCAACTAGAGAAAAAGGCCAAAGTCTCACTTAGTTAATCCAAGTGTGACATAAATATCCTCAGAAGTCCGTTGGCCTTTAGAGTAAGTCAAGTCAGAGTGTCAGGAGCAGGGAACACTCAATGTTGACAGCTTAGAGTTTTTATTTTATTTATTTTTTAACAGAATTAATCTACTTTATTTTTCTTGTAAAAACCCTTATGTGGTAGCCACAGCTGGGGCCTGGGGCCTCTGAACAGACACTCTGGTGTAGGGTTTCACAAGATGATCAGTGAATTCCTGATAAGGAGACTTGGTGAACACAGTTTTCTTTCCAGAGATCGGGTGTCAGGTAGCTGTAGGTCTTGGAAATGGCATCAAAAGTGGCCTTAGCAAAGTTGCCCAGGGTGGCAGTACAGCCCCTGGCTGATGTGTAGCAGTCATCAATACCGGCCATCATCAGTAGCTTCTTGGGCACAGGAGCTGAGACAATGCCAGTGCCTCTGGGGGCAGGGATGAGACACACCAAAACAGAGCCACAGCGGCCTGTCACCTTGCATGGAACTGTGTGTGGCTTGCCAATCTTGTTCCCCCAGTAGCCTCTCCGCACAGGGACGATGGAAAGCTTGGCCAAGATGATGGCCCCTTGGATAGCAGTGGCTACAGCTCCTTGGAGCACTTAACACCAAGACCCACGTGACCATTGTAGTCCCCAATAGCGACAAAAGCCTTGAACCTGGTCCGCTGGCCAGCTCGTGTCTGCTTCTGCACTGGCATGATCTTGAGAACCTCATCCTTTAGGCATGCGCCCAGGAAAAAGTCAATAATCTCGGATTCCTTAATGGGCAGGGAGAACACATAAATCTCCTCCAAGGACTTGATCTTCATATCCTTAACCAGGCGGCCCAGCTTGGTGACCGGGATCCGCTCCTTGTCTTCGGCTTTTCCTCCACGAGCCCCGCGGCCTCGACCACGGCCACGGCCTCGGCCACGACCGCGGCCCCTAAGACCCCTGCCAAATCCTCTGCGGAAGCCGCCTCGCCCTCCTAACCCTGGGCCCTTGGGTCCTCCGGGCCCTCCCGCTGCACTGGAGTCATCCGCCATTTCGTGTTTTCTCGAGGAAGAAGAAGCAGCTTAGAGTTTGTATTTACAATCTTTTTTGAACCTCTGCACCCCAATAAGAACATTAGTTGACTGTAGACAGCAGCATTGACAGGTTGTCCTCGATTATCCATAATGAGCTCTACCCTCAGAGAACTAATCTAAGAGGAGACTCTGGCATTTCTTCCCATTAGTCAAACTCTGGTTTTGAAACATGCTTCTCACAGGAGAACTTTGTTGGGCAGATCCTGCTCAAGGCATTCAGCAACCATCTTCAGTCATAAAGTTGTGGGCATGTGTTTGCTGCGTTCTTGACACTATTTTATGGAACATGTTTTGTCATTCTAATAAATTAGTGTGGATGCTGTTTTGCATGTTTACTAATACAAAGTAAAAAGGGAAGTATTCCTCACACATGGCCGACCTGGATCTTTTCTCAGCCCTTCCCTTCTCAGAACCTCCAACCTCTTCTTCCAGAGTTGAGTCTCCACGTCCTCAAAAGTACCCAGATGTCCACAACCCCAAAGCTGTGCTTCACCCATGCTGCCTTTGAGTTTTCTGTCGCTGTCCTCAAGGTGCCCTCCTGTCATAGAGCTACTGACTGACAGGGTCTTCTACATGTTATGATACATT
Source organism: Acomys russatus (assembly GCF_903995435.1). NCBI lineage: Eukaryota > Metazoa > Chordata > Mammalia > Rodentia > Muridae > Acomys > Acomys russatus. Next base: position 69,703,092 of record NC_067137.1, read on the forward strand.
TTCACATATCTTAAGATTCATATTTATAATTGGCCATAATCATGTCATTTTTCTCTGAAAGAATCCAGCTTCCCAATGTGGCTTTCTTTGAAAGCACTCAAAAATACTTTTACCAGGTCTGGTAGTTTTTACTTAATTCTTACTCCCCATGGTCTATTTGCTCTGTTTGGTTTCTAAATATTACTTATATGATGTTAGTGTGGGGAATGTGTGTCTGAGTGGGGTGCATTCATGGCATGCATACATGTAGAGGTCAGCGGACATCTTTCAGAAGTTCTCTCCTTTCACTTTGAAGCAGGGTCCCTCTTCTTATTTCTGCTATACTGCATACTCTAGAACAACTATTTTCAACCAGTGGGTTACAACCCCATTGAGGATTGCATATCAGGTATTTACATTACTATTGATAACAATAGAAAAGTTAGTCATGAAGTATCAGTGAAAATAATTTCATGGTTGGCAGGATCATCACAATGAGGTTACAGCATTAGGAAGGTTAAGAACCACTGCTCTAAGATAATTGGACTGCAAGGCTCCAGACAGTTCTCCCATCTCACCTTATGAGTGCTACAGCCACAGATGTATGCTGCCACATGAAGCTTTTTATATTGAGTCCAGGCATAAAAACCTAGGTTGTCAGGCTTGCAGTGCATGCACTTTCACTCACTGAGCCATCATCAGCTCTTCTATTTGATTGTGCCTGCCTGTGTGTGTGTGTGTGTGTGTGTGTGTGTGTGTGTGTGTGTGTGTTGCCATCTTTTCCTTAAAATGTTTTTTCCGTTTGGATTCTTGGACACTGTTTTTCTGATTTTCTTCCTCCACAGTTCAGGGGACATGTGTAACTATTATGTACTTCTACCATGTGTATGAGTACACTAGTGTTGACAAAAGTGAAGAATTTTTTCTTTAGTTAAATAAAAATTCGATTTCACAAGAGTTGTAAGAGGCAAAAGTGTGAGGGAATAATGAAACACTCAGCCACTCTCCTGTGACCTCTGTGAAGCACACTCTATTCTGAGTAATACGTGTAACTTCAGTTCCAGCATATTTGACACTCTCTTCTGGCCTTCAAGGGCACCAGGAACATATAAGGTACACAGAAATACCTCCAGGCAAAACACTTACACACATAAAATAAACTAATAACTTTTAAAATACCTACTCCTCCATATCAGAGACTGAATGAAATGCTTTAGAGAGAGCAGGTGCATTTCTCACACCCACTCTTTGTGGAGAGCTACCCTCAGTTACTAGAAAGAATATAGTGACTTGCTAAGATGAGAAACCTGCCTAAGAATTATCAAGCAAGATTTCCAAACCATACAGGTTTTATACTAAAGGAACATAGTATCCATATATTAACCTAATCTTGCCTTTCAATATATCTTTAATCCACAAACATTGGATATTGAGATGGATATGGATAATTTCTACCACTCTAATATAAACAGAGATTTTAATATGTTCCCCACAACTGGCTGCGTGTTTCAACATGATAAGGCCCCAGGAGAAAAACTAGAGCCACTAAACCTAAAAGCTGAGGAGAAACTTCTGCTTCTAAAAGCACTATCACCACTGATGATACTGAGATGTCATTTGCTGTAGTCATTATAAAAGACTGAATATAGGAAAATAATCTTGTATTATTAATGGAGTTTTATGAGATTTTTCAGTGAAAAATGGCTCCTAAAAGCAGAACTTAAAATCTAAAACCGTAAAAGGAATATATATTTACTCCTATCGAATCACTGTGTTTTTATGTCTAGGAAGTCTTTCTTACACCAGAGGAAGGAGGAGGAGGAGGAGGAGGAGGAGGAGGAAGAGGAGGAGGAGGAGGAGGAGGAGGAGGAGGAGGGGAGGAGGAGAAAGAAGACAGAAAGAAGAAGAAGAAGAAGAAGAAGGAGAAGAAGAAGGAGAAGAAGAAGAAGAAGGAGAAGAAGAAGAAGGAGAAGAAGGAGAAGAAGAAGAAGGGGAGGAGGAGGAACAACAAGAAGAGCAATAATAACAACAAAAGCAGGAAGAAGAAAAGGAAGTAGGAGAAGAACAAGAAGAACAAGAACAGGAACAACAACAACAAGGAGAACAAGAAGAGGAGGGAGAGGAGGAGGAGGAAGTCCTGCTGCAACCTGCTTATAGAAGCCCCCTCCTCCCACCCTATCTCTACTCGCTAGGTACTCCACCTCCTGGCTTGGGCCCAGGTTAGCTCTCCCCTGCAGATTCAGCATTTTCTTCTAGCCCGTCTCAATTCTTTTGTGTGAGCCACCAATCCATAAAAGCACTTTACACCAGGGAACCTCAGTAGCCACACTGGACTAGGAATCAGCACTCTCTACCAGGGACTCCACATCCACCATACTCATTAGGATCTAGAGAAGGCAACAGCCACCAAAGAACAAAATACCTACCCAAAAAAGACAAGACCAGATATTGACTCCAAGAAACACCTCAACTATCAGAAATCCAGAAGCCTAGATTCCAGCACGAAAATATAAACATGAACAACCAAAACAATATGGGCCCACCAGAAGCCATTAACCCTATTGCAGTAGATTTTGAAAAAATAAAATATAGCTGAGGCACAATACAAGAACTTCAAAGTAGCAACTATGACTATAACTAAGGATCAAATAGAGACTATGAATAAAACATTAATGAAGTTCATAAAAACACAATTCAATGAAATAATTAAAACAATTCGACACATGCAATTAAAACTTAGCAAAAAAATGGAATCACTAAAGAAACACAAACTGAAATAAAACTGGACATGAAAAAGTTAGGATGTCAAACAAAAGCTCTGAGATAAAACAGATTAAAAGACACAGAAGAGAGAATCTCAGGTTCTGAAGTCAGATAACTCAGTCCAAATATTCAAATTTAAAATAATAGGTAAAAACATCTAGGAAAGTTTGGACACTATTCAACAACCTAATATATAAATAATATGAATGGAAGAAAGTAAAGAAACACAGGTCAAAGACACAGAAAATGTTTTCAACAAAATCATAGAAGAAAATCCCAGTCTAAAGAAAGGGGTGTGTCAAGAAAAATACAGACTATCAAATAGACAGTAACTGAAAAGAAATTCCCCAGGACACATAGTAATCAAAACACAAATGTACAGAACAAAGAAAGGATATTAAAACCTCAAGGGAAAATAAACAAGTCACATATAAAGAATATCTGACTTATAATAACAGCTGACTTCTCAGTTGCGGCTCTGAAAGACAGAAGGGCCTGACAGATGTTCTGTAAACTCTGAGAGACCAGAGATCCCAGCTGAGACTACTATACCCAGCACAATAATCAATCGCAATAATCAAAAAGAGAAAACCATTCCATGATAAAACCTTATTTAAGTAATTTCTAACTAGCAATCCAACTCTGATGAAGGGACTATAAGGAAAAATTTAGTCTGAAGAGGCTGCCCACACACAAAAAAATAGGAAGAGTAAACAATCCTAGAGCAATAAATCAAAAAGGGGGAACATACACCTTAACAAAAAAAAATAACAAAAATTAGTAAACATTGGTCATTGATAACTCATAAAACCAATAGTCTCAATTTCCCAGTAAAAAGACACAGACTAACAGCTTAGATTAGAAAACAGGATCCATCTTCCTGCTGCATCCAAGAAACACACCTTATCATGTCTTTTCCATGATAACATCACTCAGAGAAAGGGATAGAAATGTATTCCAAGCAAATGATCCCAAGAAGCAAGCAGGTGTAGCCATTTTAATATCTGACAAAATAGACTTCAAACCAACACTACTAAAAAAAAGATAGGGCCAACATTACATACTCATCAAAAGAAAAATCCAGCAAGAGGATATTGAAATTCTATATATTAATGTACAATACACAAAAAGACCAAAATTCATAAAAGAAAAACTATGTCAGACAAAAATCACATATTGATTCTCACATAGTGATAGTGGGTAAGCTCAATCTTCCACTCTGGCTAATACACAGATCATCCAGACAAAGGCTAGAAAATGCTGGAGCTACATGATGTCATAACCAAAAGAACCTAACAGATATTTACAGAGCATTGCACCCAAACACAAAAGAGCATGACTACACACTGGGTCAATAAACAAGTTTCAACAGATACAAAAAAATTGGAATAACTCTCTGTATCCTATCTGATCACCATAGATTAAATCTGAATATCATCAACAACATAAAATACACAAAATTACAGAAATTAAACAACCCACTACCAATAAAATTTTAATTAAGACAGAAATAAAGGAGAAAATTTAAAACTTTATAACAAAAAAATGAAAAGACAATATACCCAGACTATGGAACACAATGAAGGCAGTTCAAAGAGACAAGTTCATAGCACTAAGTACCTGCATCAAAAATTAGAGCGATCTCATATCAGTAACTTAGTGGACACCTAAAATATCTATAACAAGAAGAAATAATATCAAAAAAGAGTAGATGGCAAGAAATAATAAAACTTAGGGCTGAAGTTAGTGAAATAACAACAACACAAAGAAAAATAGAAAGAATCAAGGAAAGAAAAAGTGGTTCTTTGAAGAAATCTGCAAGATTGACAAATCCTTAGCCAAATTAATTAAAAGTTGGAAAAAGACTGACCAAGTCAATAAAATTAGAGATAATAGGGGAGCACTACAGCAAACATCAAGGACTCAAAGACTCATAAGAACATGCTTCTGAAAATCTGTACTCCACAAACTAGAAAACATAGAAGAAATGGATTCATTTATTGATATATATGACCTACCAAAGTTAAATCAAGATTAAGTAGGCAATTTTAACAGACCATATTCCCTAGCAAATAGAAGCAGTAATTAAAAATATTCCAAGCAAAATAAATAAATAAATAAAAGCCCAGATCTAGATTTATTCATTACAAAATTCTACTAGACCTTCAAAGAAGATTAATGCCAATACTCCACAAATGATTCCACAAAAATAGAAAGGGAAGGAACATTTCCTAAATCTTCTTATGAAACCACTATTCCCCTGATATCAAAGCTATACAAAAACAAAAACGAAAGAAGAGAATTGCAAAGCAATTTCCCTTGTGAACATAAAAGAAAAACTCTCAATGAAATTCTTGCAAACCAAACCCAGAACATGTTCTAAAAAATAATAACCCATGATGACCAAATTGGTTTCATCTCAGACAAGCAGGGAATGGTCCAATATACTTAAATCAATAGCACTAGCCTACCACATAAAGAGACTAAAAGACAAGAACCACATGATCATTTTATTGTATGCAGAAAAGCCTGGGACAAAATTCAACATCTCTTCCTTGTGAAAGTCCTGGAGAGATTAGGGACACGATGAACACACTTCAGCATAATGGCAATTTCCAACAATCACACAGCCAACATCAACCTAAACAGGGAGAAACTCAAGAAATTTCCACTAATGTCAGTAACAAGATAAGGATGTCCAGTCTCTGAACCTATTCAACATAGCACTTAAAATCTTAGCTAGAGCAATAATGAAAGAGGTGGAAGAGATACAAATAGGAAAGGAAAAAACAAAGTTGCAGTTGATATGATACTATACATAAGTGACCCTTAAAGTTCCACCAGGGAACTCCTCCAGATAATAAACTCCTTAAGCAAAGGGGCAGGATACAAAATTCACACACACACACACACACACACACACACATACACACACACACACACACACACACACACACACACACACACACATCAATTGCCTTCCTATATACAAATGACAATCTGAGAAAGAAATCAGGGAAACAGTACCATTTGCAATTGTTCAAAAATATGTTGGGATAAGGCTAACCAAGCAAGTGAAAGACTTTTATAGTAAAATTCTTTTTTTTTTTTCTTTTTTGATATATTTTATTAATTTATTCATATAACATCTCACTTGTTATCCCATCCCTTGTATCCTCCCATTCCTCCCTCCCTCCCATTTTCCTCTTGCTCCCCTCCCCTATGGCTGTGACTGAGCGGGACCTCTTCTCCCTGTATATGCTCATAGGGTATCAAGTCTCTTCTTGGTAGCCTGCTATCCTTCCTCTGAGTGCCACCAGTCCTCCCCATCCAGGGGATGTGGTCAAAAGTGGGGCACTAGAGTTTGTATGAAAGTCAGATCCCACTCTCCACTCAACTGTGAAGAATGTTCTGTCCCTTGGCTAGATCATCTAGAAATTATCATAATGAGTGAGTACACCCAGAAGCAAAAAGAGACTAACGGTATATACTCACTTATATCAAAACACTAGTCCAAGGGATACGTACCATGAAAATCTTTACTTACCAAGAAAGTGGGTCACAGGAGAGGATATCCGATTGAGACTTTAGGCAAGAGTAGCATGGAAGAAAGAGGAAATTGTAGGACCCACAGGGTCCTGGAAACCTACAAGAAGAACTTTATGACAGGCAGATCTGGATCCTGGGGTCCTCCTCAAACTAAGGCACCAGCCAAGGAGAATATAGGCAGTAAGCTTCGAACCCCTACCAAGACCTAGCCGACGAACATGATACTCTCCACCGTTGAGTGGAGAGTGAGATCTGACTCTCCCAGGAACTCTGGTGCCCCTTTTCTGACCATGTCCCCCAGATGGGGAGACCTGGTGGCACTTATAGTAAAATTCTTAAGACACTGTAGGAAGAAACTGAAGATAACACCGGAAAATGGAAAGATCATTCATGATGATGGATTGGCAGGATTAATATTATGAAAATGCCCATCCCACCAAAACAATCTACAAATTTAGTGTAGTCACCATCAAATTTGCAACAGTTATTCACATAAATTCAAAAAGAGAAAAGCAATTTCCAACTTCATGTGGAAACATAAAAATTCCAGGTAATCTAAAACAATCCCGGAAAAAAAAAATGCTGGAGGTATCACCGCCCACTATTTCAAGTTGTGCTACAGAGCTATATTAATAAAAACCCACATGGTATTGGCAGACACGCTGATCAATGAATTTAACTGAATACTCGACATAAGTCCAAACACCTATGGTCACTTAATTTTTTATGAAGAATTCACAAATACAAACTGGAGAAAAGTTAACATCTTCAACAAATGGTGCTGATAAAATCAGATGACTGCTTGAAGGAGAATGCACAAAGATCATAGACTTCAAAATAAACAGATAAACTGAGCCTGGTGGGAGAGAAAGTGGAATGTCCTTGAACACACTGGCACATGAAAGGAGTTTCTGGACAGAACAGGAAGAAATCTCTACAAATTATCTATCTAAATAGAAAGTTAGTGTCTAAATATACATAAAGAAATAAAAGCACTGAACCACAAGAAAATAAATAACTCGATTTTTTAAAAGGAGGTACATAATAAACAGAGAGTTCTCAAAAACACAAGGGGCTGAGAAACACTTTTTAAAATGTTCAACATCCTTAGCCCTCAGAAAAATGCAAATCAAAATTACTTTGAGATTTCATCTTGCAGCAGACTGAATCACCAAAGTCATTTTAAAAACTGACAGCACATGCTGGCGAGGATGCTAGGACATGGGAGCACCTATTCACTGCGGGTAGGAGTGCAAACTTTAGAGCCACTACGGAAATCACTGTGACAGTTCCTCAGAAAACTGGGAATCAGCCTACCTCAAAAATGCAGCTATACTATTCTTGGGAAAATATGCAAAAAAACATTACACACTATTACAGAGGTGTCCATTCTGCTGATGCTCCACTCATAATACAATTTCAGCTTCAGGAAAAAAATGTCTATTCTATTGACAGTGTTCTTTGCCTTACAGAAGCTTTTCAGTTGCATGAGGTCCTGTTTAGTAATTGCGGGTGTTAAGGCCTGGACTGTTGGTGTTCTGTCAGGAAGTTGTCCCAATGAGTTCAAGGCTCTTTCTCACTTTCTCTTCTAACAGATTTAGCATACCTGGTTTTATGTTAAGGTCTTTGATCCACTTGGACTTGGATTTTGTGCAAGGTGATAGATATAGGCCTATTTGCATTCTTCTACACGTAGACATCCAGTTAGGCCATCACTGTTTGTTGACGATGCTGTCTTTTTTCCACTGTATGGTTTTAGCTCCTTTGTCAAAAATCAAATGTCTGTAGGTGTGTGGGTTTATTTCCAGGTCTTCGATTTGAGTTCACTGATCAACCAGTCTATTACCATGCCAGACCCTGCAGTTTTTGTTACTATTGCTCTGTAGTATAGCTTGAAGTCAGGGATGACGATACCTCCAGAAGTTCTTTTATTATATAGGATTGTTTTTAGCTATTCTGGGTTTTTTGTTTTGTTTTGTTTTTCCATATTCTCAGAAAATTGGGAATAGCTCTACCTCGAGACCTAGCTATACCACTCCTGGGCATATATCTAAAAGATGTTCCAACATACAACAAAGACATTTATTCAAAGCATCTTTATTTATAATAGCCAGAATCTGGAAACAGCCTAGATGCCCCTTAACTGATGAATGAATAAAGAAATTGTGACACATTTACACAATGGAATACTACTCAGCTACAAAACAAAAACAATAAGCAAACAGGAAAAACAAAGACATCATGATATTTGCAGGTAAATGGATCATCCTGAGTGAGGTAACCCAGACCCAGAAGGACACACATGGTATGTACTCACTTATAAGTGGATTTTAGCCACTATAGTATGGGACAAACATACTATAATTCACAGACCCAAAGAAGAGAGTAACAAGGATGACCCAATGGAGGATGATTTAGCCTCACTCCGAACAGGAAATAGAAAAGACATCAGAAGTGGTTGAAGAGAAGGATCAAGGTAGGAGAGGGAATTCAGAGAGAAATGAGAGTGGAAATCAGACCTGGGAGTCAGGGGGATGGTGCCGGAGGACAGAAGGCCTGCAGAGAGTAGGCTTCTCGGGGGATATGGGGATGACTCTAGCTGAGATTCCTATAGAAAGAGTAATAGAGACTGAAGAGGACAGCCCCCAACTAGACAGGACTCCTAGTGGAGGGAGGGGAACACCAACACACCCACAAAAACTTCAACCGAAAATTTATCCTGCCTGTAAGATATGCAGGTATAAAGATAGAGCAGAGACTGAGGGAATATCCAAGCAATACCTGGCCAAACTGAGACCCGTCCCATGGAAGAGATCCAACTCTTGATACTATTAACGATACTCTGCTATTTTTGCAGACAGGAGCCTAACATAGCTGTACTCTGAGAAGTTACATCCAGCAGCAGATCCAAACAGATGCTGAAACTCACAGCCAAACATTGGATGAAGCATAGGGAGTCTCCTGGAAAAGTGGAGGGATGGATAGAAGGACCTGGAGGTGACAGGAGCTCTACAAGAAGAGCCTCAGAGCGAACTAACCAGGATACAGAAGGGCCTTTTCAATCTAAAGCACCAACCAAGGACCATCCATGGACTGGTCAAAGGCGCCCTACACAGATGTAGCAGATGGACAACTCAGGCTTCACATGGGTCCCCTAGTAAGGGGAACAGGGACTGTCTCAGGCATGGACTCTGTTGCCTACTTTTTGATCACTCTCCTCTAGCAGGGCTGCCTCACCAGACTACAGAGGAAGAGGAAGGGTTCAGTCCTGATGGGACTTGATGAGCTGAAGGGGAGCCCCCCTTTCCTGAGGAATAGGGGAGGGGTAATGAGGGAAGAGGGAGGGAGGATGGGATCGGGAGGAAAAGAGGGAAGGAGCTACAATCAGGATGTAAAGTAAATAAATAAATAAAGTTTTCAATATTTTTTAAAGGAAATGAGTTTCTCAGGTAAATGGATGGAGCTAGAATCAGTCATTCTGAGATCAATGCTCACTGAACCCCATCAGATAAGCCATCTCTTGTAGTAGATGGGAACTAACACAGAGACCCACAATTGCATGATGTGCAGCTAGTGAGAGGCTTTGGTGTACTCGGTCCTAAATGCTGTGATTTCATGAAACCCATCCCATCAATGCCCTGGAATCTATGCAGAAGAGGGGGCAAAAGGGATTCTAAGAGCCAGAAGTGATGGATGACTCCAAGGAAGCAGTGTCTTCCTGACACAACAAAACGGGTGCATATAAGAACTCACAGAGACTGTGGGAGCATGCACAGAATTCCTACAGATTCAAGCCAGGTGGGGTCTCAGCCACGAGAGGGGGAAGTGCTGACAAAAGGAAAATCAGTTTTCTCCAGTGCAGTCTCAGTGAGTACATTAACCATACTGCAGGATAAGCCCCATGCCCAACATTAGATGGATGGACAATATAAAAACTAAAATTTTAAATTTTTTCAACCATATTTTTGAAGACCTTTGTCTCATTTTGCTTTGTTTGGGCTGATTTGTTGGTCACTTATTTGTTTATTTTTATTTCTTTGAGGGGTGTTTCTTACAGAGTTTTGGGGTTTTGTTTTGTTTTTGTCTTCTTGTTTTTGAGAGAGAGAAAGAAAACATAAAGTTGGGTAGATAAGGAGTTGGAAAACTCCACAAAGAATTGGTGATGGGGAAAACGCATGATCAAATAGATATACTATATGGGAAATTTTTCAAGAAAAATAAGAAGCTGAAGAAAATTATTTCATGCCTTTTTATGTCCAAAGATGTTTCTAAGTGAACCCCATCAAGTAAATCTCGAGTTGATCATGTGCATTAAAAACATAATGAGGCTATCCTTTCTCAGCTGTAGCGTCTCAGTTACTGGCAACTCTGCCAGAAGCCTTTAGAGTGCATCATTCCACAGATTATATGATTATTAAAGTGTGGCTTCTTTGTGGTGTTTCATGAACTGGAAACTGCATTTTTAATCTTGGCTAATGTGCTGTCAGGTGCCAGTCATCATTTTATTAATGCATCTGGACCGCACTGCACATTAAATTCCTCTGAAAACTCATTAGGTCAAGAAAGGGGCAAAAATGGCCAATGATGATTGAGAAAGACCTCACAGAGGATTTGCTCTAAGGTTAGATTGAGAAGATGATTATGACAATAAGAATGGCTGCAGATTTGCAGTGAGGGCCATGAGAGTCACACCAGGGGGAATTCTCGAGAGTGGGACTTTGTAGTCACTGTGACTTGTGCATGATGTGACATGGGTCCAAAGCCCAGTAAGAACTCCCACATACTAGACACTAGGCCAGAAGTGTGAAAGCATATTCCCTAACCAAGTTACACTTAAAAATTAACTTTTGAAAATTCTTAAGGGGAAAGAGATAGTAGAACAGAGGTGATATGAAGAAGAAGAGAGGAATACTTTGGGGGTGACTTACATACAGGAAGGTAGGGTAGAAAAGAGGGAGGGAGAGAGGAAGAGATAATTAACACTGAGGATATTTGAAAAATACTATACCTACTATTTTAGAAACTTCACACATCCACACAAGTTTAAACGGAGTTACCTTACTGGGGGTGGGGGTTGGCGCAGCAGAGGCAGGGATAATGCTTCTCCCAGAAGTTATATATTGTCAAAAAAAAAAAAAAAAAAAAAAAGCTCACTGTCAGTTATAGGATACTACCTGTTGGGGGGTGTCCCGGAGACACCTAAAACAGTACAGACTGCTCTCATTGCTCTTAGTTGCCCACCATAATTTGATGGTAAGGATCTATTGCTTAAAACATCACAGACTTTAATCCTAGGACATGGGTAAATGGAGCTAGTACTGACCTCGAAACCTCCTCGCTGCTGCCTAGCTTTCATAATACTGAAGAATGCTACACAGGCTGCCAAGTGGAAAGCATTATAGTCTTGCCCAGCTGTGGACACTGACTTGGACAGATATGTCCATGGGTACGTGAATGCAGCATGAATGGTAACATGAATGCTACAGTAGTAAGCAACAACTTTCTGATTAGATTTTAAAATTGCTTCACACAAGGAAATCTCTATGTGGGTATTTATAAATGTAGCCCAAAACTCACTGCTGGGAAACTCATAGACCATATGGGTGAACCTATTAGTGTTATTTTGATAAATGTAATTAGTATCAAACTACCTTTTAAATGCTTATCTCTAGACCCATAAATTCGTGCTGATATCTTTCGATCTGAATCAGAAACATGTGTTTGTGCAGTGGGCAGTGATTGATGCCAAAGCTCACAACTGGTCAGTGATGAGAACAAGCGTCTGTAAGGAACTGTTGATACCTGATGCTGCTAATGGAGGAGGAGTTGGTTTTCTTTAAGGGACTGGTCCCTGGCAGGTTGACCGTGCTTCAGGGGTGACCCACACCCATTTGTATATGGGCAGCACCAATTGGACTCAATAAGTTATTTTAACAGGACATGAATTTAAGAGGGAGATAAGGGAATCCAAGAATAATTGGGAGTATGAACCAAGGGTTAATATGATCAAAATATATTGTATACATGTATAAAATTACCAAATAGTAAATAAAAGATACTACTCCGAAAATAACAATGCCTAAAAACATGATAAACATTCCATTTTATAATTTCTGATAGCAAATTTTGTAAATCTCTCTAGCCAATCAATTGGCTATTTTCATTTCCAACACAAGTCTGTTTGCTGTATGATGTTTTATGTGCTAGAAAAAGTAAACATCCCAAGTAATTTGTAAAATAAGCACCTTTATAAAAAACACTTCCTCTTTTATTCATGCCACTTTCTTCTTAGTTTTATTCACTTGGGATATTACTTAGCTTTTGAATGGTATTCTGGTATGTATTACTTATAATAAATATCTGGATGTGTTACTTTGGAATGTATTTATGTATACCAACTTTTGGTGTTTTTCCCATTAGCATCTAAACAAATTTTATGTGAGAGACTAATTGAGTGAAGATGCTTGTGTGCAATGACAAAATAGGGTGAGTTCAATCCATTCTGCAAAATAGCTGGTCAGTTGTGTGAGGAAGAAAACAGTTGGTTTAACAATTAGACACACATTTTACTCCAAACACTGGTAGAAGGTGTCCCATTGGCTCAAGAACCAAAAGAAGGCAGCCCTTGATTTCGGTGAGCTTGAAGTCCTGGGGTAGGAAAAACTGTGTAAAATGATGAATGAAGCCCTCTTGTTGGGAATTAGAGATGTGTTTGCTCAAGTAAAGTCATCACTTTTACTAGCTGAATTGGATCATATTAAAAGAAAGGAGGATGCTTATTTCCTAATATGTAGATGCCAGTGATACAGAAGCATAAGGAAAATTTAGCAAAAGAATTTTATAGTTTGTCAAGATTTGATATTTTGATTATTTACACATCTACAAAAAGCAGATTGTGTACCCAGCCTTGCAGGAAAAGAACTCAGGAATAACAGACATGGCCCACACAGAAAGGTCAGAGCTCAGTACAGTCAGGGGATTGACTGTTTACTGGTGCACTGAGTAAATCTATAAGTGTATTTGGAACATGGGAACCAGAGGATTATAAACTTGTAAAGAAGAAAGCTGAAATGTCCCTGTAGTGTTGGATTAGAGTCACAGGTTCTGGAGAAAAAAAAATCATGGTTTTCAGTGGATATCAAGAAAAGTAGATAGAAATATATACAGTGATACATGTTTGTGCACATATGTACCCATGCCCTATAGATGAAAAATATGCATGTACTTGAAGAGATTGCCTTGCTCTATTCATAGAGAATCTAGGAACAGCAACACTTCAGTCACGCCAACACATACATAACGTCTAGATCTTATCATTCAACCGCTACTCTTTTACAGGAACAATGGAAATATAGGATAAATAGTTAATTCTGGAGGAGGGCAGGGAGATGTATTTATAGCCTTTTAAGGCATCAGATCAAGGAAACTGACACAGGCCAAATATGAGACAATTTAAATCTCAAATAAGAAATGGGATGATGAATTTTAGCTCGCCTAATAACATGTGAGTCTCAGAAGACACATCAGTAGCAGTGTATGCATAAGTATCCTTTGCTACTGCAGTAAATAATGGAATAAGAAAATCCATATTTAAAAGCTGGTACAGTAATAATTAACTCACATAGGTAGGAAACATCAATGGATATTGAAACTGATAAATAAAAGCAAGGCTACTTTTATAAATAAATATGTTACATTATTTATAAATAAAAGTAAAACTACTACATTGTAGTAGTCTCAAAGTGCCTCTCTATAAAATATCCATTACTATGAAAATATGTAAGTTTAGAGAATAGAAACTTGGCAGATATCATCTAACTGTAAAAGTTAACGCACCTCTAGCAATGAGGCAGATACATCAGCAACGACCATCAAAAATAATGAAATGAGAAAGCAGAGCGATTGATCAGAAAGTCTGGGACTAATCAGGAAGAAACCTCACAGGCACTGAGCTTATCTGCAATTTTTGCAACTGCCTAGAGCCCTGGATTTCCAAAGATGTCTGAAGAGTTTGGTTTTTGTTTTTCCTGGCTGGAGATTTGACTGACATGACCAGTGAGTGTGAAGTGCATCACAACTGTATAACATCATTATAAAGTAAACTGAAAGGAAGTCTCTGCAAAAGATATATATGTATCATTTATACTAGTTAATTTTCCTGTAATTTAAAGTTATTTCATCATTAAAATTACCATAAGTTGCAATGATAAAAGCACTTGGCTAGAAGGGCAGTGTAAGGAAACTGAGTTGGGGTTCAACAGAATCACATCTCCATAGTGACAGAGTTTCTAGACCTGTCTTCAGCATTGCAGGTAGACGTAACATCCGGAAAGCCCAGCCTGCTTCTTCACTTAAGTGGCATGTGGCAGATTAATTCACTGGTTACTTAAGTGGGGAGAAAGGGAGGTATCACCCAGGAAAGGCTTCATAATGGAGCAAATGAGAAGGGAGGGCGCTGGAGGCACAGGGGCCAGAGCGCAAAGGAGTACACAGTTGAGAAAACAGAAGCACGTGAAACCACGGCGGGCTGGAGTCTGGACAATATTCAGAAGCATGGAGTGAGGCCAGCTTGAAAGTGGTATAACAACCTTCAATGTCACCTTGAAGCAAAACATGAAGTGTGAGTTTTAAAAGCTTTGAGAAAATTTACCAACTCTTCCTAAACAGAGTCAGTTTAACCGTTTCCCCCCTATACTTTCCCTCACAGAGGTCCCAGGGCTGAACAGTGGCTCAAAGAGGAAAGAATACAAGCAAAAGTGAGGTTCGGCTGCCACATTTCCCAGGGAGCTAACAAGATTATATTACATAAAACCCTAGGTTAATAAGCATGGTATGATAGAACAACTTTGGGTTGCACTAAAGTCATCATATCACTCTCTAAACGACCCCTCACAAGGTTAATCCAGAAGAAAGAGAATGTGCCATTTGACTTTTCTCTAGCCCACCCATATCTGGCAAGATTGTCTAGAGCTGTGGTTCTCAACCTTCCTAATGCTGAAACCCCTTTAATACCCTCATGTTGTAGTGACCCCGACCATAAAATTACCTTTGGTACTACTTAATAACTGCAACTCTGTTACTGTTATGAATTGTAACGCAAATATCTGATATACAGGATATCTGATATATGACCCCTGTGAAGGGGTTATTCAGCCCCAAAAGGGGTCATGACCCACAGCTTGAGAACCACTTGTCTAGAGGACCTGTAAAGAGTAGTTTTCAAGCTTTCTGGTCATAAGTTCTGTACTTAGAATGAGACCAGCACCAGATATTTGCCAACAGCCAGACCAACTACTCAATATTTGAGCATTTTAAGTAATAGCAGAGATGAAGTGATGGAGCCCAGTTGATGGCCAAGAATCAGGGTCTGGTCCACCACAAAGCTTACTGCTCCTCTTTGGGCTTGGCTAGCCTCCAACATAATAGCTACAACCCAGAGATGTAGACAAAATCCCAAGACTATCACAAGCTGGCCTCTTCGTGGTGCTTGTATTAGCTGAGGCTGGGCTACCAGGCATATCAGGAAGAGACTTGGAGGAAACTTGCAAGAAAAGAGTTCTGTGTGAGATAGGAATGTTAAAGGAAAGGGGGGGAAAAAGAGAAAATGCAATTAGTAGAAAGAATGGTCCAGCGGCCAGTTTGCTGGAGGCAGAAAGTGCCGCGGGCCTGTCCTTCACCTAACTACAGTGATGGGAACACCTTCTTTGTTGAATGTGCACATTCAAGGTCTGGTGCCTCTGCTGACAGAATTGCAAACACCCAGCCTAGAGGACAAGGACTGATGGTTCCTGCGGAATTGAAACCCAGCAGGCTGTGAAGTAGGCAGAGCACCTCTTCAGCAGCCGCATGGTACAGTCACCGAGTTGAAAGATGCCTAAGTGCCCTGCGAGCTTTGTAGATATTCATGGGACAAACAGTTCCTGCCTGCACAACTTGAGTATGCCTAATATAAGGACCAAAAGGCAGCATCAACTTGAGTAGCTGGAAACAACAAAAAAGTGTGGAAAAGGAGGAGGGGCCTTAAGATTTACCCCTCATGGTACTGTTGAGCATGGGGGGCTGGGAGGTGACAAAGGAGAAAAAGGGAAACATGCCATATGCATGTGGTTGATGTTTTTAAAAAGAAACCCAAAGTCATCTCAAATGTCAATATGAGCAAGGTTCCCTGGGAATGTCCTGAGACCTTGAGAAGCTCACCAGACATTTTAGCGTGTGCATCCTGGCACTGGGATTGGTGAGAGAGAAAGGGGGCAAAAGGGTCCAGGTAAACACTGCTAGGGACTATGGGCTACTCAAGCAGGTCTCCCTTGGGAAATTGTAAATGGTGAGTTCAGAGCAAGCAGACTCTGTCCTGTAGAGTCCCACTGTGATTGAGAAGCGCTCCCTGACAATACCTCTGTGATCTATGTAGAGAATGGGGTCAGAGGAATGCATCAGGCAAGCTGTATTCAGCAGTCTTATAGGGAGGTGGTCCCAACAGGTGGTGAAAACCTCAAAGATTTGACTGGACCATTTTAAAGAACAAGGAGGTGGAGACATAGAAACCATCAAGGGTAATTAGGCCCAAATTGGTGCTGAAGCAGCAGAAAATTGCAAAATGCTGACAATATACTGTCATTAGGCATGGCGCTGCTGACGTGCTCCAGGGCTCCAGGTACAATCACAGCATTACACACTTTGATCTACACCTTCTCGTATTCTCTCACCCTCAGTCTCCATTTTTCTCTACTTTTGTGTATTTGGCTTTGTGTTTTAAGTTCCATATACATTGGTTTGATTTGGTTTTTGTTTTTTTCCTCTGCAGTATTTGACTTGGCACAGCAATCTCCAAATGCATATATGTTGGTACACATGTCAGACGCTTCTTTCTTTCATAAGCCTGAGTAATAGCCTATTATACATACTACCAGACACATAGTCATGTATGCACAAACACACACACATATATATATACATACACACACATGCACACACACATATACACACATACACACACACATGCACACACATATACACAGATGTACATATACATACATACACACACACACACATAGATATTTTATCCACTCACAGGTCAATGTTTTCATATCTATGCTATGGTGAACCATGCCATAATCAAGACAGCATGCAGATCATTCCACAGAAGTCAGTTCAGCTCCTTCAGGACATACATACCCAGAGGAGGGATTGCTCACTAGAGTGCAGTTCTATGTTTCAGTTTTTGAGGACGGATCATTGTGTTTTGCACACTGCGCTAATCTGCATTCATAGCAATAGCATTCAGGAATGGGGTGCAACTCAAGTGCCAAGCTGCTCAGAGCTGTTGAAGTTCCCGGCTCGGGCGACACACCTGAGGGGCGTAGGACGGCCACCGTGGCAGGTGCGCACCTCATTAACGCCAAAAGAGCGGGAAATTGGAACAGATATTCTCTCTGTCAGACTTTTGCTAGATGAAATAATTTAGTTCTTCAAAGAAAGGAAATCGACCCTAAAACTGTGGCCTGCCTGCCTCTGGAACCACCGTTGTGCCACTGCACCTCAAGTTTTCACAGCAAGGACGGCCAGCCTGTAGCTTTAACCATTCCAGATTAATGGCTGATTCTACCTGACTCCTTTAACTTAACAAAGGCATCACAGAGATCTGGATGCCTTGCCCCAAATCCTACAGGGGATTTGCTCCAGGCCTCAAAATTCAGGCTTCTTAACCCAAAACATTCCTGTCTTTCTGCCTAGATGAGCTCCTCCCCAAATGCTCACTAACTGTTACACTGGACTTGAAAGCCTAAGTTCAAGACCACTCCTCTTCTTCCAGCTAAGGACCTTGAACAAATCCTTGCTTCTTTAAGAAACAGCTTCTGCTTCCCTTTCCAAAAGCAGTTATAGAGCTTGCATGTCCAGAGACGAGAACATTGTAAAGATTTAAAGTATTAGCCTGGTGCTGTTAGTGCTGTAATTACTAGATCAAGCCTCATGGAGATAGGCTTTTAAGGTTGAGTGAAAACGGACTCACACTTGAAGGCAGACTGTGAGTTTCAGGGTAGACACAACTCATTTGCTCAAATTAATTTACAAAGTTCACTTTCTATCTCACAAATCAAAACAAAAACTCGTTATTGCTGCTGGAATATTTCTTGTTCCCATCCCAACTCGTATGTTAAAATCCTAAGCAACAGGGTAATGATATGAAGACATATGAGAAGGTAGAGCAAATAGGTGGCTGGGAAATTTCTGGGTGGGTAAGAACACGTGCTGTGTAAGAAGACCTGACAGTCTGGTAGAGGATAGAGACAGGGGGGCTTCTGGGGCTAACTGGCCACCAGCCTCAGCGCCGGTTCAATGAGACACCCTGTCTCAAAGGAGTAAAGTGGAAAGCAGTAACACCTGCCACCAACCCCTGCCTCCTGTGTGTATGCTCAGGGTCACACACACACACACACACACACACACACACACACACACACACACACACACACTGATGATAATTTGCCGCTTCCCCTCTGTAAGGTGACAGCAAAAGTGTGAAGCACAGAAGTGACTCTGAAGCCCACTCTCATCAGCACCTGGATCCTGAACTTCCTTGCCTCTGGAACTGTGAAAAACGGATTTCTGTTGTTTCTAAGCCACCTAATTTGTGATGTTTCATGCTAACAGCCCAAACTGATTAGTACCCAATACATTGGTCCAGCTAGACAAATTTTCTAATCCTCTGAACAAAAAGGAGACAATTGAATGGAGCCCAGCTTTAGACCAATCAGTCTTTTGCTTTGCCGACAACACAAACAAGTATCTGCCCTGTGCAGACACGCTTTGCCTCCACCCTCATCCATCCGGCTTCTGTGGACTATTTGGCAGAAGGAAAGGCACAGGGCATCAGTTCAGGCTGTCCTTCCAAAGAACAAGCGGCCTCCGTTCCTGGGCTGGCCCCCCAAACAGACAGAACAACAACAGCAAAGGACACACAGCCCCAGGTTACTCAGAGTCGCTGGATACTAAGGAGCTTCAGCTGTGGCCGCAGCAGCTTTGCATGCTGAGGCTGACTCACTCAAGGGCACGACCTTTGCAAGTCACCTTCTTTGCCACACTCTTGAGATTCAGAAACACTTAGAGCTTTTGAATGTCTGTGGTAAAGGAGATACAGAGACGCAGCCACCCTAAAAAGTATTACTTGTTGTTTAGGCCAAGAACAAACTTTGTAGTCCTTTTTTTCTGATATTTTTAATAATCTCTTTACCCACGAGCAACTTGGAGACGATATTAGGTTTTCTGTGTTTCTGGGGGGTTGCTAGGCAACGTATCTAGGCAGCTGGCAATATTTCCATAGTAAGCGAGTCATGTTCTGCCACAAGGACCATGCTTTGAAAAATAGATTTTTCATCTATCATCTATAAACCCAGTGTTTTAATACTAGGGGTTCTTTATAATAGCTAAAATGAGATTCAGCATTTGATAATAATAATTGCAGCATGCTTTCGCATGGGGTCTTGACAGAATTCTGCTCTGGCAACTCACAGACTGAAATAAAGATGCACCATTTTTAGTGGTGCTGTAAGTCAAGCACGGTCAGCAAGATGGATCAAGGACTATTCACCTGCACAGATTTGTTTTAGATGCATGGAAGAGATTTTTTAAGAGCTTTGGAAGGGGTGAACTTTTCTTTCTTTCTTTCTTTCCTTCTTTCTTTCCTTCTTTCTTTGTGTGTGTGTGTGTGTGTGTGTGTGTGTGTGTGTGTGTGTGTAGGAATTTACTTTCAGTTTTAATTATAAACTGACAAGAGTATGTTCTTTCCCTGCTCTTCTTTATTTTTGCTTTTTAGAAGTGCGTAGCCCATGCTACCATGGAACGGACTTGTGTTGCTTTTTAATTAAAAATATAAAATACCTCACCGTTCTGTATATTTTTGCTATGTTCTAATTTTGATTCTCTTTAGCTGAATGCTAATGAACGTGTGTGTGGGATGCTTTCAATTTTTTAAATGTTGATTTTTTTTTTTTTTTTTTTTTTTTGGTCTGGAGGTTTAAATTTTTTTTTAAAAAGTAAAACACTCAAGAAACCTTAGAGAATATCTCTGCCATTACAGAAAATTAGCTGTTAACAATAAACATGTCAACCAATATCAAATGAATTATATCTCGCTGGCCCTATGCCATTTCTTTGGAGCCAGGCAGCTCTCCCCAGCACTGAGCCCTCCTCCCCTCTGAAAAGCTGTGTGCCAAGCTTCTTCTGAAAGAGTCACATTTCCTGGGTTTCAAGCTTCTTCGGAACTGGCCTATGCACAGAGTCATTTACAGAGTTTTCTGCAGCATAAATCACCCACTCTCTTTCACCAGCAAAGCATATGCTGTGAGCTAGCAATGCTTGCTGCTTGTACCTAAAAAAGCTAAAAATAACACTTAGGTGTTTTGACTTTAAAATTTTTTTCAAAATAAGCCCTTCTAGAACTCTCTTCCCTATTGCCCCTCCCCCGAGTTTATATAGCTTCAGAGAAGGTAAACTGACCACTTCCGACATAAAATATGTATAACTTATTCTTTCTAACTGAATTGTATATGACAGAAAGAATAAGAGCTGTAAAATAAGTACATAAAATATAAGATGAAATTATCTTTTGAATTTATATGCAATCTGTTTTGCATCTTTCTAACACTGGTGAGCATTTCATAGAAGCAAAAGGATACGTCTGTACTCCAACAATAAGACTTTTTCTGTCATGAACAATTTTTAAAATTAGAAAGATCTACAAATGCAAGTAACTTAATTTTGTGTGTGGCTAAGCAACTGAATGAATTGAGAGGAAACTGGTTTGGTAGGAAAACAAAATAACCTTGAGGCCCCGCTACACATTAAGTACGCTGCAGGCTCCAGGGAAGCAAAAACCCAGGAGTGATGCCTCTGCCTTCAAGGAGCCAGTGACCCAGGCAGGAAATACAAAAGGTCTCCCTGTAGTGAGGTGATCAGAGCTAGACAGACACCAGTAAATACAGAGGGCTGAGAAGGCAGGTTTCAGGGGAATCATACCAGAGGAATGCCTAAAAGACAATGGAGTTAGACAGTACAAGGTGAAAGATGGGGGCGAGACAGGAAAAACTTCAGACATTAGGGTCTCAGGGTGCAGTGTCCTCCTTTTCTCTTGCCTGGTCTTTGTCCTGTACCTGTTGGTGTCAGTTGTCTCTTCCTTCTCAGACACGAGTCGTAAGGGATGAAGGCTCATCTTAGTGACCTCATGTTAGCGTACTTACCTCTTAAAAGACCTGTCTCCAGCAGTTACACTCAAAGGCCTTGAGAGCCAAGACTTCACCACAAGACTTGAGAAACAAACTCAGCTCATGGGATCCACTTTGGCTTTAAAAGTAGAGAGTGTAAAGTTGGGAAAATGAGATGTGATAGGAGGACAGAGTGTGTCTCCTGAAACAGGGAGTTCACAGGACTCCAAGTGCTGCTAAGTACTAAGTCAGCACTGAAAAGGCCTTTGGAATTAGGGGTAAGGAAGGCATCATGGCTTTGGAAAACATGATTTAAAGTGGCAGTGGGTGCCAAGGCCACCCTTCCTAGTTTATTGAGTATTCAGGAGCAAACCCAGATTAAGTGCTCTACCACTGAGCTAAATCTTCAACAGATACATCTTCTAAAGAGACTGTGAGAAGTTTATTCATTTATTCATTTATTTATTTATTTATTTATTTATTGTGTGTGTGTGTGTGTGTGTGTGTGTGTGTGTGTGTGTGTGTGTGTTGATCAAATCTCACTCTTATGACAGGCCTCCCCTGTCCGCCACCCTAGGTCTGACTCTTTTATCCAGTGTTTTGCCACAGCAAGGAGAAAAGTAACTAATAAATGCCAGGAAACAAATATTTCCATATTCTCTTAGCCCTTGTCATCTACATCACAGAGTTGAGAAGTTGTCTGAGTTCTCCTTTGAATCACACAACTTCATCGATGTACATCCATCTCGCCTACCAATCTCATTGACACAAATTTCTACAATGTTTGTTATTTCCAAACAATCAAGCTCATTGGGCTCACTGGGTCTAATTAAACCATAATAACTGTTCGCTTGTCTGTTGAATTATTGAACACTAAATAGAACGTTAGGATAGAGAATAGGATAGGATTATACAGTACAGACTATTTCATAAGCTCTCTTCCAAAGACATCATTTTTCTCCTTGCTTAACTACTGTGGGTTGTAGTAATACTCTTTGCCATTTGTTGGTACTGATGCACTGGATTTTTAGAAGGGATGGCATTCCTCCTTACCTTACCTGGGCAATAATGTTAGGAGGACTTTTTTTTTTAAGGACTTCTAACCTTTGGAAACTGAACTCTTCTCTTGAACCTTGTTCTTAGATTCAGTCACTAAACATCAGTTGTACACTTTTGCTTTGTTATGATTTTAATGTGCTTAACTCATAACTTTTAATAGTCAAGGGTCATGCATACATGCAACAATTACTGGTAATGGCTTAAATACCAGAATTGTTTCGTGTGCAGATGTATGTGCATATGCATGCTCGAGTTTGAATTTGTCCCTCTGTGTATAGGAAAGTGTATTGACATCAGGAGACCACCTCAATCACCCTCCACCTCACTGTTGAGACAGGGTCTTTAAATGAACCAAGAGATTGCCAATTTGGCTAATGCAACTAGCCATCTTACTCTGACGATCTCATCTCCAGCTCCCAAGAACTGAGATTACAAGTGGGCCACCATGCCTGCCCAGTATTTCTGTGGGTTCTGGAGAGCAAACTAAGTCTCAGATTGCATAGCAAGTGTTTTACCCAGTGAGCCTCCTCCCCAACCCTCCAAAGTTGCTGCTCTAAGCCGACATTAGGAGTGAGTTCCTGTAATGCCTTCATACCCAAGCTAGTCTGCTTTCTTCATAAATCTCCAATTCAGCTCAATGCCATTCCTTCCTCCTGTGGTGGGTCCCAATTTCCCTAAAGAGTGCAGCATGTACTGACTAATGAATGATAGAAAAGAAGTAGCATTTTTTAAAGTAAAATCCACATGTGCAGAGACCATTAAAAGGTGAAGCAAAGATCTGATTGTGACCAGCTGGCCCAAGCTTTGGCTACCTTGAATCCACACCACGATGGGCCATATCTTGAACTGTAAACTAAAATAAACACTTTTTCAAATAAGTTGCTTCTTGTGAGGGCATTTTATCCCAACACAGGACGGGGGAGGGGGGAGGCCTAATACAAGAGTTTTAAATATAGATAGGAAAGAATTGGGAACAATTAAGTTGCTTCTGTGTCAAACACAGGGTAGAAAGAGCCTGCTGTGTTGCTTGTCATTTCCAATTCTTTACTATTCAAAATACATTTTTATGTATTTCACACATGGTTCTACATTATTTCCTTTAGTTTTGAGATTGTCATGTGATTACATCATTTCCTGTCATTCCGTGTGTAGGGTTGAGGGCTGGTAACTTTCCCCTGTCCACTTCAGCACGTCTATTGTTGTCATCCTTGTTCTGCTCATGTTTAGGCAGCCACATTGGTGAGACTTAATACGTGTAGCTTCTGACATTACTAGGAGGCACAATTCCTCAGCAGGATCTCTGATCCTCTGATTCTTCCTTCTTCTTCTTCTTCTTCTTCTTCTTCTTCTTCTTCTTCTTCTTCTTCTTCTCCTCCTTCTCCTTCTTCTCCTTCTTCTTCTTCCTCCTCCTCCTCTCCCTCCTCCTCCTCCTCCTGCTGCTTTTAAAAGCTCTCTGGGCCTTAGATGGCAGAGTTGTTTTATAGACATATCCACTGGGAATGGCCTCCACAACTCGGCATTGCAATTGTTTGTGGTTTTCTGTACTGAACTTCTCTTGCAAACAGAAGTTTCCTTGGTGAGGAGTGAGAGCAAAAAGTATCTGTGGATGTAAAGACAAATTCTTAGACTGTAGTTAAGGCTGTCTCTGACAAGGACGTTCCTGTGTGCTTTTCAATCACTTCCTTCTGGAGGAGCTCCCTCACCAGGCAACCTTGGTAGAAGATGCGCTCAGTTCTGATGCAACCTGATGGGCAGGAATGTGCAGGTGGGGGTTGGGGGGGGCGTGCTCTTCTTTTCTAAGGGGTAGGGGAAGAGGGAGGAAGGGTGGTACTGGGAGGAGAAGAGGGAGGGGCTATAATTGGGATGCAAAGTGAATAAAGTAATTAATTTTTTAAAAAAGAATGTAGTTACAAGATCTTCATTCTTAATACTTGGGAAGCTGAGGCAGGTAGTTCATGAGTTTGAGACCAGCCTGGGCTACATAGTAAAAGGTTGTATAGATAGATAGATAGATAGATAGATAGATAGATAGATAGATAGTAAATGTTACATTTTTTGATTATTAAAATGATGATGCTATAGAGTAGAATAGCTCCATGATAGAGCATTTGCTTGGCTGAATTTTGGTCTCTAGCATCAAAAAAAAAAAAAAAAAAAAAAAAAAAAGCTAAAGATGACAATGGTGTTACTATTTAACTCATCAGGCTATTCAAAGACTATGAACCATAATATCTGTAATATTATGTGTTCCAGCCCTGTGACACAGAAGATACTCAATGGTTATCATGATTATTTCTAATAATTCTTAGTCAAATTATCAGTTTCAAACAGAAATAGAATCAGAGCTACTTTGCAAACAGACATCAAGTTACTTTAACTAATAATAAACAGGACAGGAGTGTGTAGTAGTAAGTTATTAAAATAATTATTTGATATAATAATTCTTAAATTTTTCACCTTCTATATGAATAAGTAAAGCTTGGTTGAGAAGAGAGTAAACACATTAAACTGAAAGCTGCAACTAAATTGTGTTCTTACATGATGTCTAGTAAGCTGTTCTTAGGCAAAGAGAGAGAGGGAGACTTGTGGAGCCAACCGAAGTGGGGCAGAATATAAACTGTGAAACTAAGCTTCTGACCAAACAAAAGTCATAAGCAGTGGTGTATCTCTTATTGCTTTGACTTTCTGCCCAAGTCAACACAGTATCACACTGGAATTGGGGATATTCTTTGTCCGTGCTATTTATTAGTGTTAAACTTGAAAACAACAGTCATGTTCATCACCCTGAAATAAGTCCAAATACCAGTGCTAAGTACTGTTTAAGTTATAGGTGAGTTGAAGACAAAACTAGAGTGCAGCTTGATAACCTCCCAATTCTCACATTTCATTTCTCGTAAGTGCCATGCCTAAAAAGTCAAGAAGCCACAGAGGGATACCTCACAGGCCATAAAAGTAATAATAAGCAAATAAAGCAAATAAAAGCTTAAGAGGTCCCTAAACAGTACTCTTCTAGAAGACGTGGAGCTATGAATGTTGCTGAGCAAACAGCTCCAATTCTTCTGTGACCTGAGACACTGAATCAGCAGCCTCAGAGAAGACTGACTGTGCTCTATTCTGTAGCTATTAAATGAGCCTTTCAAGAACCCAACATCATGGTGCTTTTGTAAATATGATGATGATGATGATGATGATGATGATGATGATGATGATGATGATGATGATGATCACAAGGCATTCTCCTAATGCTCATAATGAGCAAGTGCTCATTAAATCTTTATGATGATGATGATGATGATGGTGTGGTGGTGGTGGTGGTGGTGGTGGTGGTGGTGGTGGTGGTGGTGGTGGTGGTGGTGGTGGTGGATAGTAGAAAAACCTAATCAAAACCACATATTCACTAAAGGAGACATTGTTCTGAGAAACTGATGTCTTAAAGTCACAATTATAAAATAACTGTATCTGTTTGACCTTTGTGCGATTGAACCATTGAGATAAAGATATCTGACAATACCATCATTTCCTCCTACCGAGTTCAGGTGAATTTTCAAAATCCCCTGTTGAGCTGAGACATTAATCTCTCAACCCCAGGATTCTCTCAAAATCTGTCCAGAAGGGATAATTTCAGAAAAGAACAAACAAGACAACAGTCTACTATCCTAGCATGGCCATCCACCTAGTTTTTGAGGCAGGCTACAGGATTTTGGAGAAATAAAATAAAAATAAAATCTCTTTGTGGAAACGACATCATTAGATCCTGGCTTCACTGCTCTGCGGAAACAGCTTGCCTCTGCCTCTCTCCTCTGACTCCAGGTCTGTCTGTTCCTGAGCTGGACTCCACACAGTCTCATAAAACTTGAAAGCTGGAAAGGGCTCCAGAGAATCCTTAAAACAGCCTCATTTTGTCACAGATAAAGAAACTGAAATGTGAAGCAATTAAATAGGCTGCACAATGCCAGCATTTAAATCTAGGTGGCTAGGATTCTAATCCAGGCTCTGTCTGTCATCCACTTTTTGTTTTGTTAAAGCTGGAAGAAACCACAGCACATGAAGATCATTTTAGCCCAGGTGAGAACAGGGCTCATGTTGTTCTAGTTGTTAGCATCCAGAATCACTGGTTCTCAGTGCTTTCAACCCCTATTCTGTAGCTACCATGAGCAAGTGGCCATGCTGAAGTGGTTATGGCTACTTTGTTTACTCTCGTCACCATAGGATGCCAGGTAATGCTAGCATGCTAATTAATCCTGCTCATCTGGCTAAGGCAGTCTTGATAATTTATAATCCAAAGCCTTTGGGCACCAAGACCTATTAACATGCTAATATACCTTCTAACTATTCTAATAGCTTCTCAATTAGTAATTATCTATAGACTGAGCCAATAAGAGGGAATTTTTTCAAGTGATTAGCACCTTGGAAATCATGACCAGGCTGGTTTCTGATTAACAGTCTTCAGCTTTGGCTGATAACATTTCTCATTATAGAAAACTGCTCTGGTGAGTTCAGTTGATGGCTTGGGGCCATGAAAATTCAAACCTATTTGATGGCCAATTACAATTTTTGAGAAAATAGAATTATAACAGATTGATATAAGTACTTGATTTGATTAACAAAATAATTTATCAGAACATTTACCCTAGTTCTATAAGGCATTCCAGAAGTAACTGTAGAAATATAATATAGATGCATATTAGGTGATGCTATTGAGTTACTAATGGTTGTCTTGGAAGTGACAATGGCATTATGGTTTACATGACTGATATTGGCATATTTAGAGATAAAATATCATGATATCTGCAATTAACAACCAAATGATTCAACAACAAATTAAGATAGTTGGGACCAGCACATGCAATTATAGTGAAAGAAATTTAAAATATTTTGTGTTTCTAATAGGTATATTAGGAAAAACTCTTACTACAAACATTTATCTCCAAAAAACTATCTATATAACAAATATATATATATATTTAAAATCTGTATGTATCTGATCTTATTAATTTTTAAGGTTATCATACAAAGTGATGTGTTTCACTCTGTGTCTTCTACTCTGCACACGGTGCCCTGTCTTCCCCCGACAGGTTCTGTTTCTTCCCCCAGTGCTCCCTGCTTCAACTTTCTTATCGCATATATGCTACTGCTCATCCTAGGCTCCCCTGTTTAACTCTTGTCTGTGATGTCCTTTCAAGTTCCATGGGCTATACACATACAAACACTTATATAATTATACATTTAGGTTTGACTCATAAGAAAACATATGTGATATTTGTTCAGCTGATGTCACTTAGCACAGTGACTTCCAGTTCTACCAATTTCCCTGAAAACACCGAGATTTCACTTCCGCTTGCATTTACATCAAATACCATTACGTTTATACTTTGTATTTTGTTTATTTGTCTTTCTGTTAATAGACATCTGGGCAAGACTGGAATTGGTGGTGAACACCTTTAATGCCAGCACTTAGGAAGCAGAGGCAGGTGAGTCTCTGTGAGCTTAAGGCCAGTCTGATCCTCATAATGAATTCTGGGACAACCAGGGCTACATAGTGAGACTCTATGTCTGAAAAAACAATAAACAAACAAAGAACAAACATCTAAGATGAGTCCATTCTTGGCTGTGTGAACAGTTCAGGTACAAGCATGGATATGCAGTTATCTCTGTGGTGTGTTGACTTAGTGTCCTCTGAGCAAGAATGATATGGCTAGATCACGTAAGTGGTTTTATTTTCAGCTTATTAGAAAATGATTTCCCAAGTGACTATACCAATTTACATTCCTGTCAGCAGTAAATAAAGATTGTTCTTTTCCCACAACCTCTGTTGTCATTTGTTTCCTTGATGTTTCCGGGCATGAGGTGGAAGCTCAAAGCAGTCTCAATTTGCATGTTCCTGGTGACTTAGGATGCTGAACACCTTCTCAAGAATGGATTGGCTATCTGTGTTTCTTCTTTGGGGAAGTCTCTGACCAGTTCATTAACTATGTTATTGATTATATCATTTTGGTTCAGGATGTTTAGTTTTTATAGGTCTTTATATAGCCTGGATATTACTCCCTCTCCTGAGAGACATTTAGTGAAAATATTTCTTTCTTTTTTTAATTAAACATTTTTTTATTTTTTACATATGCATTTATATTATTACACATATATACAATAAACTACCTACAGAAAGAAGAACCATGGCACAATCAGGAATTATATAAATGTTACATTCTTAGTGTTTTGACTATTTGTATTTGACAGCCTTGAAAAAAACATCTTTCCTATCTTGGTGCATCTAAAATTCTGAATGTAAATCAATTTCCATTGCACCTTGTCATTATCAACTTAAAACATCTATCTAGACCTAAAACCATCTCAACCCCTAAACAACAAAGCTTCATTGTAAAACTGAGCTACCGAAAGCACTTTTCTTAATCAGCACTGCCCTTTTACTCTGCTGCAGTTCCTTCACCATGAGAAACATTTCTACTTCCATGCAATTCCATTTCTCAGTTCTTGGGAGTAGTTCATAAAGGATTTTCAGAAAATCTTTGGCTGCGCCTAGATCTTCAAGTGTCTTGCCTGTTTCCCTGAAACACTTTCAAAGTTCCGGGACCTAGATTCAGGCCTTTGATCCATTTTGAATTGATTTTAGCGCAGGATGAAAGAGATAAATCTAGTCTTATTCTTTTATTTGTGGAAATTTGGTTTTCCCAGCACCATTTGTTTAAGAGGTTGCTTTCTCCTCTATGTGTGTTTCTGACACATTTGTGAAAGCTTGTGGGCCTACAACCTAGTTTATAGAGGCTTCAAAAACCTTAATACCAGAAAATCTGCTGTGAATCAGTCTTTTCTAGAAATGGTCCCATAAACAAGGCTAGAAGAACAGCGGCATCAATAGGCAATGTTAAAATGGGAGCGGGGAATTTTTGCAGGGTCTCAACCCTAGGCAAAGAACTACAGGCAACCATTGGCTGCTGGAAGAATTAGTCTCCCAGGGCGCAGCACCATCATAAGTTGTAGAGTATGGAATAGGCAGCCTTGAAATCATATATGCACAAACAACAAAAGCAGACTCAGATCTGTGTGGTGTGTGTGTGTGTGTGTGTGTGTGTGTGTGTGTGTGTGTGTGTGTGTAGCAAATAAAATGAAATAAAAAGAGAGTATAAGCTTGAGAGTTGGGGCAAGGGGCAGGGACATTGGGCTTCCAGGGAGAGTAGCTTGAATGGGCTAGAGGGAGGAAAGGGAAGTGAAGAATGATGTAATTTTATTTCAATTGAAAACCATTTTTTAAAAAACAACTAACATAGAGTACTTCAGAGGCCTCTGGCACATAGCCTACTCAGCCACTCAGAAGGCCTATTGGGCTCTTAGCTCAGAATCACCTCTATTTTCTATTATGTTGTCATTCAATCAAGCAACAACAAGCCCCAACATATGTCTTCTCATAGTCACAAAGATAGGTATCTTTATCCTCCCCTTTAATAGAATTCATTGATCTGAACAGAGTGATCAAATTGATGGCAGGAGTGAGTCTGTTTGCCATAGGAATTAAAGACACAGACAGAGTAAACAAGTATACAGTAAGTCAATCCCCAAAATCCTGAAAGGATTATGATGAGTTATTATATTCCTCATGTTTCTATCTAATTTTTTCTGGTGGTGTTAAAGATGCAGTCCTGAGGTAAAAGCGACCACTGAATGATGACTGAGGAATAAACACTCACAGAGACATCAGAACACCACAGCTGACATTTCCATATACATTACAAATCCCCTTAATATCTCGCTCTTGGTAAGACAAGCAAGAGGCTATATCAGCACTACATAATTGTTGTAGCTGTTTTAAAAACAGCCCATTTTTCATTTAATAGCAAATTGAGCCAGCTTAGACACTTGCAGAGGACTAAATGTCAATAAATAAAATGTAAAATGTCACATTATATATTCATTCACATACTTGATGAAACTCCTTCCCTTATTTTATTTCTGAAAGAAAATGAATTTCATCCACGTATGGAAAGATTGAGAAGGGCTTTGTTCTACATTAAAGGATTAAATTTAACACTAATATAAAGCATTCTGTAATTGCCTCTATGATGTCAGAAATTTTGTTTCAACAAGGATACAGTCTAAAACCTTTATCATGGCAAAGAGTTGTTGTACAATAAAACCGACATACACTTGTACCCACAGAGAGCCGTACACATCTTCTAGACAATGAAACCTGATTCACTCCAGAAGAAATAGAGCCAGGTTAATAAAGCCAAAATATAAAATTATAACAATATCTCATTAGCATGTCAACTAAGCATATTATCTAAAAAAAACAATATGTTATTAAACCAAACAAGAGGAAAAAGCAGTAAGTATATGTTTTTCTTTGATATTTGTGTAACTCTGCATTTCTAAAAGACTTATGACTTTATATAAAACTTTATATCATTAATTCTTTTTAGCAGAGTAATGAGTTTTTTAAGATGTAGGGGAGAATGACCAGCAGGAGGAAAGACTATATGAAAATAAAACTGCAAATATAATTTTAAAACTGAAAATTGTGAGACTAGATAGACAGTTCAGTGGTTAAGAGTGTTTGCCACTCTTCCAGACTGGAGTTCAATTACAGCGCCGATATCTGGTGGTTAACAATCACCTGTAACTCTAGCTCCAAGGTATCCAATGCCTTATTCTGGTTTTAGGAGGCACTCCCATACACACACAACTTTTTTTTTTTGCCGGGGGGGGGGGGTTCAAGAGAATTTTATCTCAATTATTTTAATGGTTCTAATTTTTAGTATAGAGTATAGGGTAATAAATCAAATAGTTGTAAAGATCCAAGGTCCATTTGCATGATACAATTCCCATCTCTAAAATTTCCTGAATGGTCCCCTTGCTTCTCCTTTTAGAAATCTTTAAAACAAAGCAAACCTCTGAGACTAAGATGAAAGCTCTCAGTACTAAATGCTAATTTATTATAGGATAATAAAACTGTGCTACCATCAACCCCAGTAATAATGATTCCCCATGCTCTCTGATTTCATGAGAAATTTGACATATAATCTGGAAAATAAAAGAGAAACATAATCAAATGTCATTGTTAATGATATTCTATTATTCTACCTGTGACCTAAGCTATTATAACTATTGCCTTATAATTGCAATTTGTCCATTGGGAAAGTCAACTTCAAGCATTATCATAGCTGAAAGGTCACCCAGAAAATAGGCAATTATAACACAATTTTATGGCACTATGGAAATGAATTCATTTTCTTATGCTTAGCCCCAGATAGTATTTGTTCTTTAAAGAATAAGCCATAGAATTATAAAATATGAATGAAATATATCATATTATGTAGCTCTCACATCTTCTTAAAAAAACAAGATCTTCAGTGTTCCTTTTTCTAACTACTCTTGTATTTTCATCACAACAGCTGCATCTATGGCTCTCAGATCATTGGGATCTATTGTGCATTTACAGGAATAAAGTCATGTTTTCCACTTCTTGGCCTGTTTCTCACTACCAGGGAAAATTCGGACTCCTGATCATTACCAATAGTAAGGGAAGAACAAATAGTGTCAACCTAAACAAACAATGTCTTTAGTCTTTATTAAGACATGAAAAATAAATTCTACCATTTTAATCACACTTATATTTTCATAATCATTGATTACCACTTCTTCAGGCCTTTCTGTGCCCAGGCTCTCTTCTGGGTGCTTTAAATCTATCTATCTCAAGTTATCTGCTTCTTTCTTCCATTTGATTTGATTTGATTTGGTTGACTGATTATAATTTATTCACATTACATCCTGATTGTTATCCCTTTGCTCTTATTTTCTCATTCCTACCCTCCCTCCCTCTTCTGCTCTGTTCCCTTCCCTTAGACCTCTGACAGGGAGGGAAGGGTTGAAGTCCTCCTCTCACACCATCAGACCTGACCACAGCCTAACACGTCTCAGGCTATCAGGATAGCCTGCACCCCCTTACTCTGTGTGCCTGTAAGGCCACCGCCTGCCCCCACCAGGAGAAGTGATCACCAGAGTTCATGTCAGAGGAGGTCCCTGCTCCCCTCTCCCCCTACAAATTTTCATATGCAAAATTATTCACTAGAAATTATAGTCCACTGATGAAGGGGAAGAAAGAATGATTGGCGAACCCATGCCAAGCAGCCTCGGCTGTACAACTAAATTGCAGATCCTTAAGCCAGAGGGGAAAAATTTACAGAGAGAAACAGACCAGAATACCACAGATAGGATAAACCCTGGGGTCCCTGAGCATCTCTCTGTCCCTCTCTATCTCTCAAGATTTATTTATTTATTACATATACAGTATTCTGCCTGCATATATGCCTGCTTGCCAGAAGAGGGCACCAGATCTTATCACAGATGGTAACGAGCCACCATGAAGTTACTGGAAATTAAACTCAAAATCTCCAGAATAGTTTGAGCGGGACCCCTGGGCCCAAATCTGCCTATCATAATGTTCTTCTTGTAGGTTTCTAGGACCCTCTGGATCCTTCTATTTTGCTATTTTCCCATGCTTTTTTCATCTAGAGTCCTAATAGGATGTCCTCCCCCTCTCCAGCCAAGGACAATACAGGCCATAAACTTCAAACCCCTACCCAGATCTAGCCAATGGACAGAACAATCTCCACAATTGAGTGGAGAGTGGGGTATGACTTTCACATGTACTCTGGTGCCTCGTATTTGACCACATCCCCTGGATGGGGAGACCTGGTGGTGCTCAGAGGAAGGATAGCAGGCTACCAAGAAGAGACTTGATACCCTATGAGCATATACAGGGGGAGGAGGTCGCCCTCAGTCACAGTCATAGGGGAGGGGAGTAAGGGGAAAATGAGAGGGAGGGAGGAATGGGAGGATACAAGAAAGGGGATAACCATTGAGATGTAATAAGAATAAATTAATAAAATAAAATTTAAAATTAAAAAAAAATCTCCAGAATAGCAGACAGCACTCTTAACCTCTGAGTCATCTCTCCAACCTCTTGTAGGTCCTGAATCATAGCACAGAATCAGAAAAAGGGTGGTGAGATTGTCGATACAAACTGTCGGGCAAAGAAGGAAATAAAAAAAAAAAAAATACTAGTGACTGATAAATGTTGGGCTAGAGAGATTAAGAAATTCTAAAAGCAAGTGAGTGTAAATGCCTGAGAAGATGGGAAGCCACAGTATTGTCTAGTATAGAATGCCAAAGGTGGTCACAGCCTTGATGATGGCTTCCACCAGCTGGTCAGGTGGTTCCCACCAGAGAGAGAGAGAGAGAGGCTACTGTATATATGAAGGAAGAAATGCTGTCAGACTAAGAGAGGAAAATGACACCGTATTTTCAGAAACACAGCACGAGCTTTCAGTTTCTTGCTGATGTTTGTGTAGTAAGGCACTTGTTCAAATTTTGCAAACTAAGTTACTGGGGCTAAAGCCATGGCAAGGAGGTAATCAATCAGTCAAATTGGTTGTCAACCATTATTTTCTTAAGCATCATTAGATAGACACTTTTCTGTTGAATGTTTTATTTTTGTTATTGCTGTTGTCATTTAATAATCTTTTGAAAGCCTCACACATGAACATAGCATCAACATCACTCCCGTCCCTCCCTTTTCCCCTCCAACATCTCCCATGTTCACCTCTTAAATTCACGGTGTCTTTTTTAGTTACTATTGCTACGTGTGTATTTCCACAGATGGGTGAATGGATGATGTTTATGGACATACATATGCATAACCTTTGGAGTATGTGTAGTTTTGCTTATATGTGCATATACCAAGGGGTCAACCCATCTGTGATTTTTCCCTGAGCCTTTAGTACAGGGCTTTCATTGGAGAGGTATCAGTTAGTGTTCGGCACCACACAGTCACTAGTTCCCTGTATTTTAAGCATCTCTGGATCTCTGTAATTTGCTCCATGTGTTGCAAAAAGAAGCTTCTATGGTAAGGAGTGAGAGCAACACTTACTGTGTACAAGGACTAATTAGAAATTTACTAGTTTAGGAACATGGCAGTAGTAGGTTGTCCTCTTAGTCTATGACCTTTCGAGCCATGGGTAGTTATCTAGGCTTACAGTCCCAGCATGAATTCCTACTGTTATGCAAAATTTAAATCCAATAATATAGTTGTTGATTACTCCCAAGATGAAAATGTCATTATTTCCTCACTATGGATATCTTACCAGTCCCATGATTATTATGGTTCATAGGCTTTGCAGCGCCTTTCCTTTGACAGCCTGCATATCCTCCTGCTATTATAAAAGCCATCGTTGTGATCCAGGGTTTCTTTATAATTCAACTTTAGACTATTATTAATGAGAAGCATCACGGAATAAGAGAAAATTGGCTCAGAATTTTGTTTTATTTTGGGAGAAGGTGACCTGGAACTAAAAATCCTCCTGTCTTTCCTCCCAAATACTGGCATCACAGGGTTATGGATGTGCACCACAATCCTCTTGTTTTTTAATGTTTTTCTCATAATTTAGCAAAATCACATGGACAGCATCCCCTTTCACATTATGCTAATACTGCAATTGTTATAGCAAGAAGCATTAGCATACAACTAGCATCTGTTTCTCACCTGTTCCCATCATCCATTAATAAAACTCTTTGTGAAGATTGGCTTTTGTTGTGTGGAGGGGATGGAGAGAGTGCCCTCAGAGACCAGAGATGCCATGTCTCAATGGCATTGGAGTTAGGGGCAATTACAAGCTGGGACATGAGTACCAGAAAGCAAACTTGGGTCCTTGGCAAGATCCATACATGTTCTTAACTGATGAGTAATTTCACCAGCCCCTAAAATTAAAGTTCTTAATTTATACTTAAAGTAGCTTTTGTGGTGCTAAGAATCAAAGATGGGGTCTTGCATAAGCTAAGCAAGCACTTTTGCTACTGAGCTGCATCCCAATCCAACACAGCATTATTTTTTTCATATATGCTTATTTTATTACACATCTATAAAACAAACTACATACAGCAAGGAGAACCATGTGACAATTATGAGTTCTATAAATGTTACATTCATAGTGGTTTGGCTATTTGTATTTGTCTTTCTTATCTTGATGGGTATAAATTTCTGAATGAAATTCAATATCTATCCTATCTCAACTCTAATAACTTAATTCCTTTATCTTGATCTAAGGAGATCTTATCCCCTAACCAACTAAACTTGATTGTAAAACTAAACTATCTGGCCTTCAATGCCCCTCAGAGACTTGAGAAGGAATAAAACTTAAATGCCTGAGTAAACCAGCAGTGCAGGTTAGTAGCTTCCAAAATGAACAAATTGACTTAGATGGTTTACTGCCTGAATAGTTACCCAACACCCTCTATAGCATTGGAAACTCATCTTTGGCCTTCTGGCCCAATATCTCTGACAGACTTATTTGCAAGGCAAGAACTATTGAGGACTTGTTTACTCTGTCTTGGCAGAGTGCAGCCTTCAACTGTGCCTGCATCTAAGCTGACTATTTTTAGGCAGAATTCTGTTTGTGGTAGGAACGAGGACATTTTGCCCAGTGGCTAATTTGCCACATTTGAAGCCATCTCCACAAGGAGGCTCTTTAATGCTCATCATCTTCTTTGAGGTCGTCTGGCTGTTTTCAGGGGTTAATTTTTCTTGTTGTCAAAGAAACTTTAGGATTATAAAAACATCTTTAAATGCCATATTCTGTGTGTTTCTGAGGCTTTTGAAGACCTTATTTAACTACTTTACCTCATATATAAGTAGAGTCATATCTATCTGTTAGACTTAAGATATATATTCTTGTGCTAGAATCTGACAAGTATTTGACATGCCCATGGTTTGTATCAATATACTAAATTATAAATTATATACCAATGACTTAGACATAACCTTTGTTATGAGTAACAATTAAGGTCTTGAGATAAAGAGTAGGTTCAATCATCTAGCTTTTGTTCTTCCCTCACTCTATGTTCCTATGTCTCCCTTTCTTTCTTTCTTTCTTTTTTTTTTTCAGCTCCTATCTCCTTACCTACAGATGAAAGACAAAGGAAAAAAGAGACATCCCTCAATTCTGCCTTGTTTTTCTCTGTATAAGACCAATAATGACTTATGACCACCTCCCGATGAAAATAAGCATTTGTAGGCCAAGAGAGCAAACAGAAACCTACATGACCCCCCCCCCTTTAAAGGAAATTGGACATCATTCTCTTAAGGTTTCTTCAGGCTGAATTGGGGCAAATAATACCATGGAAGGGGCCCAAAAAATTGGGGAAAATGGTTAAAAAAGCGAGGGATTATTTGTGGTCCAGTTTCTAAATGTTGAGAGATTCCAGGCTTAATAGGAGATAGAAATGGTAGTCCAAATTGGATCAGAAGATTTCCACAATGCTGTCCAGAAAACTGTCCAAATCTGATGAGTAACAGCAACAGAGGCATCTGGAGCTGGAACTAGGAGGATGCAGGATGTCAGTGTCCAACATGCAGGGAAGAATGAATCCTGTCAGGTCTGATGCAGCATCAGATTCCTCTTCTTTTGTTCTGAAAACATAATTTCTCACAAGCATTGTACAGTGTTAACATTATAATTGTATGAGGTGTGCGGGATGCAGAGAACAATTAAAGCTAGTTC
Source organism: Acomys russatus (assembly GCF_903995435.1). NCBI lineage: Eukaryota > Metazoa > Chordata > Mammalia > Rodentia > Muridae > Acomys > Acomys russatus. Next base: position 69,740,209 of record NC_067137.1, read on the forward strand.
ATTGTATAAGTCAATGTAAGGCATCTGCAAATCTTCCTTCATGCCTCACGCCGTACTGAATGGCCTCTCATTAAGTCACAGAGAATCTGCAACACAGCATTATTAAACAGTTGTTGAATCACTTCTCACCTGAAACATTGTCTATAAAACATGCTTTCATATAGATCACTGCAGAAACTCAGAACACTGTTTGATATCCCTGGCTACACAAGGCTCTAAGCACACACTTGCTTATGTGTGCACACACATGTACATACACACAGCACATAAAAATTTATTAAAAGAGATAAAAATTTAAAAAATGAATTAAAGAGCATATACCAAAGACAAAAGTATGTTCTTCAGAGTAAAAGCAATTGGAACTATATTTATCTTTACATGATTTAAATGGTTTAAAAATCAGAGATTCCTTTTAAAATGTTTGTTTTATCGTGGTCATTATTGGGGCAATCAAGATCATGACTTTGTTGGACTTGTCTGAGGTTTTGAGTTATAAGATTTGATCATTGTGTGGATTTTACTAGTGCTTACTCCACTTTATTCAGATGCTTTCATGGTTTACGGACATAGCTAAAGAGCTAAAAGATTCTTATTGTGTTTAACAACTTACTCTAGTGATTCGGGGAGCCATCTTCTCCAAATATAAAACAATTGTGCCTTAGACTGTGTCTAGCAGTGCGCTCCACTAAGCATGGTAAGTCAGGGACAGTTCCTTTCACCTTCGCTGGGGCTGTCTGCAGAACAAATCTAGGCAAGAGTAAGATATAAACTCATGTCTTTTATCATATGTTGGCCATGGAAAATGTGCTGCTTGATAACAACCTTTCAGTAATCACAGTAAAATTCAACAATGGCCACCATTTCTCTAAAACTTCCTCACGTTAGTTGTAGACCGTCATTGATAGCAGCCCTTTCTTCCTGCCGCCAGCTCTGCTATCAGGAACACACACTGCCTTGATGAGCTTGCAAGTCTTTAAATAGCCTGCATTTGTTAAGTAGTAAGACACCATTTGGTATCATTTAAATAAATTTCCATTTTTGATCTGATTTTTAAACATTTTAAAATTTCAATACTGTTTCTGCTGTTTATTAAAGCCATCACGTGTTCTTTTATGCTGTGGTGTTATATTTACTAAATAGTTTTGGGCTTAAAATGTAACCATTGTTGGAAATAAAAATTTAAGAATAATGCTCTGCTGTAGGGATGGTGGGACCAAAACAACCCACTGGGCCTTAAAACAACATGTATTTTTTTCAGTCTCCAACACTATGCTTCCATATGATTGTCAAATCACTCATCCTGAGTATGTCATTTCTGCCCAAGTCTGATTTATACATCTCTGAAAGTTGGGCACAGTCCCATTGCCAATGTGAATAAAGAAAGTTTTAAGATTTTAGCCAATAGCATCAAGCTGTTTGATTATATAAGCAAGAATAAAAAGGGGCTTTGAAATAAGTAATCTTTTTTATTATCATGTTAAATATGTATGCTGTAACATAAAATATCTCAAGGTTTTACAGTATGCATGCACCAGGCCCTGAAGATGTCTCTTTATATAGTACAAAATCTCATAAAGTGTTCATCTGACCGAAGAATATCCATCTTCCCTTTGTGGCTGGGGAGAGAACTAAGCATAAAGCCCTGTGTAATGCCAGCACCTTTCCTCGGGGCCCTGTTCTCTTGAATACTTCACCTTAATGGCCTTCCTCATTTATGTAGTCACTGTACTTTCTTTGATGGATCATGATGACACTGAGAGACGATATGAGAAAGATGAGGACGTGGTGGCAGAATAGTTTAATATATGCAGAGACTTCTCCATCACAGAACTAGTACAGGTGTCAGCCTAGGTCTACATGTTCAGACCAACCTACAGCTTTCTAATTTTGAGACAAGTTTAATTATTTAGGCCAAGCTAGTCTTGAATTTCAAATTCTCCTGCTTCTTCTTCCCAGTGCTAGGGCTACAGTTGTATACCACCATGCCGAGCCATTTTGCATGTTCTGATTGACTTGACCAATAAAACTGGAAATTCATCCTAGTTCCCATCCTAACTATTGATGATGATGATCCTAATACCATCTTCATATTGGGAAAAAAAACAAAACACAAACAAAAAACCTCCCTTTGTTAAAAAGTTAACTTTATAGACTGCAGCTCAGTGGTTCAAAGTACTGGCTGCTCTGGCAGAAGATTTGGGTTTGGCTCCTAGCACCCACATGGTGGCTTATAAGCAGTTGTAACTCCAGTTCCAGAGGATCTGACACTTTCTTCTGTGGGGAGTAGGAACAGCACATGAAATCAGAAACTTACATACATTCAGACATTTGCACACACTCATAAAATAAATCTTTACTTTTAAAACAGGATTAACTCTTGAAAGATTATGTGTGGGGGCGGGTGCATGCTATGGCACCAATGTAAAGGGCAGGAGACAATTTGTAAGAACTGGTTTTCTCCTTTCACAGTGTGGGTCCCAGGGAATCAAACCCAGACCTTCAAGACTTGGTAGAAAAGTGTCTTAAGCCACTGAGTCATCTCACAAGCCCTACTTCCTTTATGTGAAGAATACAGTTAAATCTGATTTTGACTGGTATTCTATGAATAGGTTTTATTTGTGTGTTACAATTCATCCACTGAGGTTCATCCAGGCGAGATGTTTGGAATGCAGCTCACTGACAGATAAGCATTAGAGTCATCAGAACTACACCAACATATAAATTAAATCAAATTCTGCCACAAATAAGAGCAAAACTGTGCTGTTTGCAAGAAATGAATGCAACTGGAGAGTACTATATTGAGTGAATTAAATCAGACTTGGAAAAACAAATATCACATCTTCTCTCATTTAGGGGCCCTGATTTTATACACATAGATAAAATCATGAATGTATATACAACATGAAACCAGAAGCAATACAGTCTAGGATAACAAAACAGGGTGAAGAAAAAAAGGCCAGGGGGCTATGGAGAGGGATGAGGTACATCAGAGTACATTAGATACTTGTATGAACATCTCTTTTTTTGTTTTTTTGTTTTTTAATATATTTTATTAATTTATTCATATTACATCTCAATTATTAGCCCATCCCTTGTATTCTCCCATTCCTCCCTCCCTCCCATTTTCCCCTTACTCCCCTCCCCTATGACTGTGACTGAGGGGGACTTCCTCCCCCTGTATATGCTCATAGGGTATCAAGTCTCTTCTTGCTAACCTGCTATCCTTCCTCTGAGTGCCACCAGGACTCCCCATCCAGGGGACGCGGTCAAATATGGGGCACCAGAGTTCGTGTGAAAGTCAGACCCCACTCTCCACTCAATGGTGGAGAATATCCTGTCCATTGGCTAGATCTGGGTAGGGGTTCACAGTTTACTGCATGTATTGTCCTTGGCTTTTGCCATAGTTTGAGCAGGACCCCTGGGCCCAGATCTGCCCATCATACTGTTCTTCTTGTAGGTTTCTAGGACCCTCTGGACCCTTCTATTTCCCCATTCTCCCATGCTTCTCTCACCTAGAGTCCCAATAGGATGTCCTCACTTAACTAGAGCCAACTACAATGAAAGCTGGGCACATGGCACAGTTGGTAGAGTGCTTGTCTAGCATGAATATGGCTCTGAAGGGGATGGTGGCACATGCCAGTAATCCCAGCACTTGGGAGATAGAGGTAGGAGGATCTGAGGAACACAGTCATACATAGAAAATTCAACACAAACCTGGGACGCATGAGACTTTGCTGTAGGCACAAGGCTATTGTGTAAATCAAATGTTGAGTTCTGTATACACACACCCTTCCCATATCTGGTTGCAATCCTTGTTCTAAGACTTTCCTGTTTCAATGTTGTGTAAACTGTGCTCCCTAATTGCCTCCTTGTATGTCAATAAAGAAGCTAACAGCCAATTGCTGAGCAGGGGAAAGAATAGGGCTGGCTGTCCTGCCAGGTAAAGGAGGAAGAATTAGAAGAGGAAGTAGGGGATTCAGCCGAAGGCAGAGATCCAAGAGACACTAAGGAGCTGAAGCATGAAAGCTGCAAAGTGCAAGTACCTCTGGGATGTACGCTAGGAGAGAGCCAAATTAGCTTAGAGGGTTCAGAATAGAGCACTAACTGCTCAGTTACTGTGTTGTGAAGCTTATTGTTAAACAAATATAAAAGTCTCCATTATTTATCTGGAAGCCAGGTTAAGAGAGAAACTGAAAAACAAACACAGTTATATAAAAATAACCAAGCCAGGCGTGGTGGCACACACCTTTAATCCCAGCCTTCGGAAGGCAGAGCCAGGATCTCTGTAAATTCAAGGCCAGCCTGGTCTACGAAGTGAGTCTAGGACAGCCACAGTTAGACAGAGAAACCCTGTCTCAAAAACCAAAAGGAAAGAAAGAAAGAACATTTTGCCTTAAAAACAAAAATGTAAGACTAAAAGCATGTACAATGAATGTATGAGAATGAAAAATAAACATAAGTAATAACAATGAGAAGAAACAAAGACTCCTCTCCTAATTACCCACTGGTGATCAACTTTCGGTAGTTGTTGTCTTTTGTAATCTGACACCATTTCCCATGATGTCATGAAGGAAACGGCTGCTCTGCTTTTAAGCTGCCCCCTACTGTAGGGGCAGAGGTAGAAAGTGCACCTCTATGAGACCCTGCATTCTGCCCCTGGTGCTAGAAAGAAAAGTACCCTGTACACTAAGTTAAACATCATTTTGTATCACTGAGGCTCTCCATGCAGCCATTCTTTTTATTTCTATCTTCTAAAGAGACCATCGCAAATTATTTCAAGTAATTCTTTTCTCTATTTCCCTCTAGTTGTAGTTGTTCGGAAGAACCACAAGAACTTCAGAAAACAAAGAAGAGACTTTTGGTTATATTGTTTCCAGGAGAGGAGAAGGGAATTATACAATCCCTCTACATGGATGACCTGAAGGGCTCTTCCACTTACTACAGAGATTTTCTTACAGCCAGAGAAAAACACCATGCTGAGAATCACTGATATTTATTTTGAAAATGCTGGCCTAAGGTGCTTTTATTTCAGGTGTTCTAAAGTGCATATTGATGAGATCATGATCATACTAAGCTATATGGAGATATGCTTCCCGGTAACCTCCTCATCCTGTTTTGACTCACCTAGGAATGTACGGGTCTGTATTAGCTGTGGCTACAGTGTGAGGATGAGGACTCTGTAAACTAAAGTACTTTGGGTTTGCAGCTGTTTTTTTTTTTTTTAGTGGCTATTGCAACTCCTATGACCTGGGAACATGGCTCAGTACAGTACTTGCCTAGCATCTGCAGAGTCCTGGGTTTAATCCCTAGTACCTCAAACATACACACACAGGCATATGCACATGCAGAACTAAGAAAATGTACTATTTTGTTACATGTTCACTTAGGCACTCTTATCTGTCCCACAAATAGTAAAGTGTATTTTGGAAGGGAGAGAAAGAGACAGACAGACAGACAGCAGAAATCAGAGTTTAATGTGGAAAAGAATGTGTTTAGGCACTCTTTTATCTGCTCCATAAATAGTAGAGTACATTTTAGCCAAGAGAGAAAGAGAAAGACAGACAGAGAAAGAAATCAGACTTTAATGTGGAAAAGAGTAGTCAGCAGTGTGATGATAAAGTCCATATATTAACTTTATGGAAACCAGAGAAGGTCCTTGAGTTTCAATAAAATCCCTACATAGTATCTTTAAAACGAACTAAAATGTACTTATATAGAAAAGAGAATATCAAAGAAAAAGAGCAGAGAGAGGAAGAGAAGGAGCAATCTGGGCAGAGGAAAACAATCTTTGAAGGCATCTGTGTCTGGAGCTAGAGGTGTATGGAGAAAAGGCTCTGGTGAAGGAATCCTGTGTCTCTCTGAGTACCCTCCCGGAAACAGCTCTGAAGCCCATTGTCAGAGAATGACAGCCACTGCTCAGAAGAAACAGGGCATACTAGGAGAATTAGAAATGGAGTTCTCTTGCAAGTGAGAAACCTCCAGGATGGGATTTTTCTTCTTAATTAGGAAGGCAAATTCTGCATGGTAGCATTGAGAGTTCTTTTGCAAGACAAAGCAAACCTCATGCATCCTAAGAATGTTGATAATTTCTTTCCTGACTCTTCTTTCATGTGACAAAAATAAAAAATAAAAAATAAATGGAGAAAATGAAATCTCTGCTTGGAGAGAAAAAGAGAAATAATTCCTTTTATAATATAGTAAGGCCTCTGCATCCCCAACCAAATGTGAATCAAAATATTCTAAGAGAACTACATGTGGATATAACATGTGCATATAGTTTTGTCACCCATATTCCCTAAGCAACAAAGTACAAATTTTGTTTTCATTGTTTTCAACTGTATTTAGTACTACCACTAGCCAAGAGATGTTTAAAATATACAGAAAGACCTGTATAAGTTATCAGCAAATAATGAGCCATTTTATGTAAGGGGCTTTAATATGCATGCATTTTGGTGTCCTCGGGGAGTCCTTGAACCAATCACCTGTGGATACAGATGAATAACCATATTATGAGAAGAAGACCAAGTCAACATCTGTACAAGTTAGAAGCAATACCCAGTAGTTATAACCACACTCCCTTGAGCAAGGTAGAAAGAAATGGTATTGACATACAAATGTTACAGCATTAAAAAAAAAAAAAAAAGTGCAAGTGGATGTCCAAAAAGGAAATCAAACTATAAGAGAAACGTCACTCAATGAATTGTAATAATACCATTAATTGTGTCATGCCATATGATAGTTTTAAACTAGTAATTGAAAGCAATGAAAAAATGACAAAGACTGTGACAATATGCACAAAACCTGCACAGATTCAAACCAAACAACATCACAGCACCAAGAAGGGCAAGTGAGCAGAAATTCCCATGCCTAACCAGTAGGTTATTTACAATTGGTACCTGCTGGTACCAAGGGGGAATTCAGGGGGTTTTTTCCAATAGCGTGTCACTGACCATATCAACCACTCTCCAAGAAAGGCCAAATTCCAAGGAGTAGTTGGCCAACACAAAACCTACTCCATGTTTCTTTGTGCACACTTTGTTTTGTTTTGTCATCTTTTTTGTCTTATTGAGGTTTTTTTAGTTTGTCTTAATTTTGAGATTCGGTTGTCTGTCTGTCTCTCTCCCTCAAAGCAAACAAAACCCAAACAAACCCCAAAACAGAAACAATCTCCTTGTTTTGTAGATGATTCCATTGAGACTCAGCTCCATGTAAAATCTCAACAACATGTCTGCCTAAACGTGAGTTGAGCAAGGGAAACACAATAGACACGCCAACCTGGATGGGGCAAAGCCCGTGAGGCATCATCCCTACACAAAGAACTTCAGGCAACTCTAAGGAGATGAGGAAGTGGGACAAACAGTCTTCCCAGGGGAAAAACACACCAATTAACACCAATTACCTATCCAATACCAAATAGTCAGTCCTGAAAACATAGTTATAAGTAACATACAGCAGGTATACTTATGTGCTTATGTGCTTAAGAATGTGTGTGCATGCGCATGTGTGTGAGTGTGCGTGTGTGTGTGTGTAAGAACAATTAATAACTTAAAAAAAATAGAGTAAGAAGAAGTAATGAGAGAGTTTGCAGGGAGGGAGGGAAGGGGGAAATTGATGTAGTTATAATCTCATAAAATAAATGTTTTCAAAAGTATGTTGTGCATTTATTGTTGTTTTACCTTTGAATAAATACTAACTTGTATTGTTAAAAGAAACAGTCCTGAGCCCAGCTGACAGAATAAAATTTAATTTAATTTGAAACAAGGAATTAGACAGACACAGTTGAAAATTATATTTGCAAGTGCCTACAAAGGAGCTACACAGATGGCAGCAGGAAGCATATGAGCAGGGAGAGTTTTAGGAAAGCCGTGAGGACCAGGATAGGGTGCTCAGGGGTCTGTAACACACAAGCAGTCATTGAAGCCATGGGGGAATAATTAGAAAGTCTGGACATGAAGCAAAGGGAATGCCCTGGGAGGAGAAGACAGAAAAAGAGCAAGAAACATGGGAGAAAATGTTGAAGAGAATGCTGTCCTCAAAGATGAAGACAAGGACCTAACAGAGAGAGGAAAATTGATGTATATCACCATTCTGTCTATCAGAGCGAGAGGCATTGCATATAGAGCTTGTCGCCCTAATGCTTTATCATTGTACATGTAATGTAGAAATAAAATCTTATTGTACTGGTGATGTCACTTTAGTATTTGCTTTATAATTTGTACAATTCTTTTACAGCCCTATTTAAAAGCATCCTAAAATGCTTTTTGAATATTACAGCCTGTGTAATCTATATTACAGTGCCTGCTTTGTAATATAAGATCTCCTTTTCTGTCCTATTAACATTTCTCTAGTCTCCCTGAACAGTGTCCTGTCCTTGAACACCATCACCTGCAGTAATATGATTCCGGATAGAAAACTCTATAGACTTGGGACAGAAAGATGACTTGGCAGTTAAGAGCACTGGCTACTCTTACAGGGGTCCTGAGTTCAATTCCCAACAACCACATGGTGGCTAACAACCATCTATAGTATGATCTGATGGCCTCTTCCAGCATGCAGATGTACACACAGATAAAGCACTTCTATACATTGCATAAGTGAACAAACAAACAAATCTTTTAGGAAGGAAGGAAGAAAGAAAGAGACTAATACCTACCCAACTCCAAATAGCAAAACAAAAGCCTATAAAAGTTTTTTTTTATATTTATCAACTTCATTGCAATACAAAGACAAGTTTATATACTGATGATCTTGAATAAAGCTAAGTTTATCAGGTATGAATATTTTCTACTAAAATTTCCCTGTATTGTTACTTTAAGGGTATATAAAAACACCTTTTCCCAACTAGTATGCGATCAACACAGCATGTCAGAAAGAAAAAAAAATGCTATAGCAAAGAGCCTTCTATCTTTCTTTCACCACAAAATATATTTAATGGCCCAAAACTGGTGCTTAGCTAGAACAATGTCAGTTCTTCCTAGTCTGGGTCTTGTCCGTGTACACAAGCACAGAGGTCTCTGCCACCCACCCTTGGGAGGAAATTGACAAGGCAGATTCCTCATTTTCCTAATTTGGAGGTGACTGAGACCCTGGAGTCTGCCATCAGGTCTGTTCATGGACATTTAGGATTTACATTCTTCTGGGAAGAGGAAAATCGTACATTTTAACATCCAAATCAACCTTGAGTGCCCTTCTAAACCTCTACAAGTAATAAAGCTGTGATGATCAATTTTGCACATTTTCACAATGGCATCTTACATGGGCTGTGAAAGTTTAATAGGATTCTATTTCTGAAAATTATGCTGTGTTGCTCTAGCTATTCTGACACCAAGGATTTGGAAAGGTGAATCATTCATTCTGTTGCCTGCAGAGACAGCTGCAGAGAAAAGGAATCTGAGTTTCTTTTCAAATCTAAAAGTCTTTCAAAAATATGTTTTGTTGAGCACACTACTGCTTAGCAGGTGTCTGTCAAATGGAGTCTTCTATTTTTGAGAGGACAATTTCAAGCTAATACACATGCAAGCGTCCTTTGTATAAAACATGTTATTTCCGTTAACAGTTCTATCTAATCAAATGATATTGTGTTCATTTGGCCACACAGTGTGGCCAAAAACAAGTGTTAATATTTTTTCCAGCTACAAAATCTCCCTATTAGCTGAGCAAAGAACAGACACTTGAGTCTACCTTCTTCTTTTAAGCAGAAAAAATAAAATATGATATGGATTACATTCCAGCATATGACATAAGCATTACTCTAGAATTGGTGCTGGTTCTGACATATGATATACAGACACTGGAATCCCATGTAAATCTGAGTAAACTCTCAGTTCTTATACCCACTCTCAGACCTGGTGAATCACAGCACCTGCTGGCCACACCTCCAAAGTGAAACACCTGGGTTTTTTTTTTTTTTTTTTTTTCATAAGAAGAGCCACTGGCACATCTAGTGAAATCATAATCTCTGTGTAATTTATTTTCATTTTATTTTTAATGTGCTCATTTTACATTCGGACTGTAGCCCCATCCCTCATGTCCTCCCAATCCCACCTTCCTTTCCTCATGCCCTTTCCCTCCCTCCCTGTATTAAAGCTCTAGAGCAATGGTTCTCAGCCTTCCTAATGCTGCTACATTTTAATGTAGTTCTTCATGCTGTGGTGACCCTCCTCCATAAAATTAGTTTTGTTGCTACTCCATAATTGAAATTTTCCTACTGTTATGAATCATAAAGCAACTATCTGATATGCAAAAAATGGTTTTAGGTGATTGCTGTGAAAGTGGCCCTGACTCGCAGGTTGAGAACTGCTGCTTTAGTGTGATCCCAAAAACAGCAAGATCAGAAAGCCAGTGGTCTAAATGTCCTGTTAAATGGTAAGCATCACTTTCCATATTTTTTTAAAAACAATTCTTCTGCTCTCATGCCCTCCAGGCCAACTCACCCATGCCCATGCCTGCAGGGCCAGTTTGGCTATGTTGCTCAGGCAAGGGACAGGGCCCATCCTACCAAAACAGCAGGAGAGCTATCTCTGCCCCTTACAGGCTAAGGCATTGAGTAAGCTAGCCTGGGAAACTCTGGAGACCTCACCTCCCAGGGCTTCGAGTTGACCCACCCCCAAATCTACCCCATCTATGATCTGCTGGAGGGCTTGAAAGTGCTGGTCCTGCAGATCCAAACCTGTAGAATCTCCATGACACTGGGAAACAACAGGATATCCAAGAGGAGGGCCCGTGAAGATCTACCACAAAACGGACCAATCATCCATTGCAATGAAGATTTGCAAGTAAAGATGTGTAGACAAAGGGTATACTGTTAGACACACGGTGACACACTACAGCTTCCACAACAAGATTTTTTTTTTAGTCTATCTCATTTTACTTTGAGGAGGTTGCAAGGTAGGAGGGCAGATGCGAAGGGACTGAGAGTTGGTGGGGTTGGGGTGTATGATATAAAATTCACAAAAAATCAATAAAAAGTTTTGTAAAATGTCTTGGTATTGGTCGATCAAATTCCTTTTGTCTGGAGATTGTTTGCATTGTTGGATTGTCTTGGGGTGAGAGTTCACGTATGGATTGCATGGTTTCATCTCCAAAAGGCTTAGCATGCACAGTTCCATGCTTGCTGCCTGGATGAGAGCAGATTGCACACTCTGCCAAGCAGACCACTTGATTTCATCTTCACAGCAAACCTCTACCATAGGCAGATTCTTTATAGGGTCTGATGAGAACATAGAGTTTTGATTTTTGTTTTTAATGGGTTCACAGAGGGTAAATAACTTTTTCATCATTACACAAAGCCCAGTCCCCAGCTCTCTCTCTCTCTCTCTCTCTCTCTCTCTCTCTCTCTCTCTCTCTCTCTCTCTCTCTCTCTCTCTCTCTCTCTGTCTCTCTGTCTCTGTCTCTCTCTCTCTCTCACATACACACACACACACACACACACACTAGGATTGTGTTTTCCTTTAGCTTCTGTGTGAGATGCAGTTTCCCTTTAGACAACTGTGTCCACTTTTTCTCAAACAACCATCCTCTAGCCCATCTCTCCACCACCACTTCTGGGTCAGAAATCACATATACAAAAAACGTCCAGGGCCACAGCATCCTCACAAGCTCAGGTCCTTGACTTCTCCATCCTGAAGTCACTGGCACCTTGCATTTACAAATGCTGAAGCTGAGGATACAGGATAAAACATGCAGTAAACCACTCCTGATAGGGGGAGAAGTCAGTTGGAAGAGAGCACATCTCTTGGATCATTGATCTTTACCACCAGTAATTCTCAAAATAAAGAGGATCACCAAACAAATATGATAATACACCTTTCTTCTAAATGAATTTGCTAATAGACTAATCACAGCCTTTAGATATCTCAGTACTGACTGCCATGACAATGTGGATTCATTAAGGTTGTTGCCGAACAGCATACAAATAGAAGCATGTGTCCAAGCGTGCACTATCTGGGGAGGGGGGAAAGCCCTGTAAGTAACTTTTCTCTTCCATCAAAATCCAAACAATTATCCCATGTTCAAGTCATATCTATGGATGGATCACTGTACATTCCCATTAGAAGCTTTAAATGTTATTTCCTTCATCCTACCTTCTAAACGTTGAAGAGTCTGTCTGCATTCCTTAGGGTCTGGGTGGCTATGGGCAATATTTTTATTTTGACAAAGAACCATTCTCAGGACAGCTGACCACTGGCAAGAATCAGCACTAGCTGCATGGCCCGGCATGCTAAGGAAGTGATTCTTACAGCCTAACTTACTTTTGCTTCCAGAGCAGCGCAAATCTAAAGACTTTGAAAGTTTTATTGATGGCTCTGCCATAACTAAATCTAGACCTTGTTAAGCAAAATAGGGCATCAAGATAATGAATCACAACTGTGTAGAATCATTTGTGTGCTACAACTTAGATGAGATCATGCTTCTCTCTGTGAGAAAAGACCTCATGAACTCACCAGGACGGTGTTGTTCCACATGCTGTGACGTGAAGTTAACATCTTCCCCCTGGCAGTTGCAAAACGAGCAAAAGCAAGTAACTTAGTAAACAAGTAAAAAACAATATTGTGGTAAGAATGAAAATCAAGATTGGAAACTGAGACCACTGTTCTATCAGCACCAGCACCTGCATATGAAAGCTCTGACTGGATGGGGTAATGTGGAAATTACACTTTATAGTTTCAGAAGGCAAAATTCCAAGTCTACAGCCCCTCAGCTGTAGATCTTTCTGTGCTTTCATGTCTTCATCTTTGAAGTGTTGATAATGATGAATTTTCTCTCTTAGATTCTACTGGTACAAAGCTTTGAAATATGCTTCGTGCCTACCATAAAGTGTCGTCATCATTTTCGTTGTCATCGTCGTCGTCATCATCAACATCACCATCATCATCACTTAATGTTACTTGTTAAAGAAGAAAAGTGTTTTATTGTGAAACACACAGAAAAAAATATTTAAAGGGATTCTTTTTGTCTCTGTGATGGAAAATATGATCCTGGCTGTGGTAACTTCTTCAAGGACCCACCTAGTTAGCTTCTCTGTTGATATGATAAAATATTGACCCAAAGCAACTTGTGGAGGAAATGGTTTGTTCAGCTTATGGGTTGCAGCCTGTCACTGGGGAAAGCCAAGGCAGAAACTGAAATGGAAACCATGGAGGAACCAATGCTTACTGGCTCGTTTCCCCTGGCTTGCTCAGCTTTGATCCTTATACAGTCCAAGTCCACTTGCTAAGGGGAAGCACCAGCCACACTGAGCTAGCCCTGTGACATCAATCAGAAATCGAGACAGTGTCCCTGGGGCAATCTGACAGAAGCAGTTCCTCAACTGAGGTTCCCTCTTCCCAAGGGCGCCAAACTGAAAACCAACATTAGCCATCAAACCCATATACCTATTGTTTTTACTATCTAGCACCACCTTTTGGGGGGCTTGGGGGGGCGGTTATGTATCTTTTATGTATGGTACTTTGCTTCCAGGTCTAAATCCTTCTGGTTTGAGAGAACTCTGTGTGATATGCTAGAAAAAATGAGTGGGTTTTATTTATGAGGGCCATGCAAATAATATTCAGCTTTTGAATGCATGGATAATTAGATTACGACATCTGGAGTGGTGACCAGCAGGAATGGGCTGCTTGGATCCACAGCTTATTTTGTAGAGAAGACCCCAATCCAAAGTACTATTTGAGGTGGACATAAGAACAAGAGCTAGCTTTGCTAAGGGCAACAGCTAACTTGGCTAAGGGCAACAGCTAACTTGGCTAAGGGCAACAGCTAACTTGGCTAAGGGCAACAGCTAACTTGGCTAAGGGCAACAGCTAACTTGGCTAAGGGCAACAGCTAACTTTGCTAAGGGCAACAGCTAACTTGGCTAAGGGCAACAGCTAACTTGGCTAAGGGCAACAGCTAACTTGGCTAAGGGCAACAGCTAACTTGGCTAAGGGCAACAGCTAACTTGGCTAAGGGCAACAGCTAACTTGGCTAAGGACAACAGCTAACTTTGCTAAGGGCAACAGCTAACTTTGCTAAGGGTAACAGCTACCTTGGCTAAAAGCAACAGCTAACTTGGCTAAGGGCAACAGCTAACTTGGCTAAGGGCAACAGCTAACTTGGCTAAGGACAACAGCTAACTTGGCTAAGGGCAACAGCTAACTTTGCTAAGGGCAACAGCTAACTTTGCTAAGGGTAACAGCTAACTTGGCTAAGGGCACAGCTAACTTGGCTAAGGGCAACACGTAACTTGGCTAAGGGCAACAGCTAACTTGGCTAAGGGCAACAGCTAACTTGGCTAAGGGCAACAGCTAACTTGGCTAAGGGCAACAGCTAACTTGGCTAAGGGCAACAGCTAACTTGGCTAAGGGCAACAGCTAACTTGGCTAAGGGCAACAGCTAACTTGGCTAAGGACAACAGCTAACTTGGCTAAGGGCAACAGCTAACTTGGCTAAGGGCAACAGCTAACTTTGCTAAGGGTAACAGCTAACTTGGCTAAGGGCAACAGCTAACTTGGCTAAGGACAACAGCTAACTTGGCTAAGGCAACAGCTACTTGGCTAGGGGCACAGCTAATTGGCTAAGGACAACAGCTAACTTGGCTAAGGGCAACAGCTAACTTGGCTAAGGGCAACAGCTAACTTTGGCTAAGAGGGCACAGCTAACTTGGCTAAGGGCAACAGCTAACTTGGCTAAGGGCAACAGCTAACTTGGCTAAGGGCAACAGCTAACTTGGCTAAGGGCAACAGCTAACTTGGCTAAGGGAAACAGCTAACTTGGCTAAGGGCAACAGCTAACTTGGCTAAGGGCAACAGCTAACTTGGCTAAGGACAACAGCTAACTTGGCTAAGGGCAACAGCTAACTTGGCTAAGGGCAACAGCTAACTTGCTAAGGGTAACAGCTAACTTGGCTAAGGCAACAGCTAACTTGGCTAAGGCAACAGCTAACTTGGCTAAGGGCAACAGCTAACTTGGCTAAGGGCAACAGCTAACTTGGCTAAGGGCAACAGCTAACTTGCTAAGGGCAACAGCTAACTTTGCTAAGGGCACAGCTAACTTGGCCTAAGGGCCAAAGCTATCTGGTAGGGCAACAGCTAACTTGGCTAAGGGCAACAGCTAACTTGGCTAAGGCAACAGCTAACTTGGCTAAGGGCAACAGCTAACTTGGCTAAGGGCAACAGCTAACTTTGCTAAGGGTAACAGCTAACTTGGCTAAGGGCAACAGCTAACTTGGCTAAGGACAACAGCTAACTTGGCTAAGGGCAACAGCTAACTTGGCTAAGGGCAACAGCTAACTTGGCTAAGGACAACAGCTAACTTGGCTAAGGGCAACAGCTAACTTGGCTAAGGGCAACAGCTAACTTGGCTAAGGGCAACAGCTAACTTGGCTAAGGGCAACAGCTAACTTGGCTAAGGGCAACAGCTAACTTGGCTAAGGGCAACAGCTAACTTGGCTAAGGGCAACAGCTAACTTTGCTAAGGGTAACAGCTAACTTGGCTAAGGACAACAGTTAACTTTGCTAAAGACAACAGCTAACTTTGCTAAGGGCAACAGCTAACTTTGCTGAGGACAACAGCTAACTTTGCTAAGGGCAACAGCTAACTTTGCTGAGAACAACAGCTAACTTTGAGTACTGGAGCACAAGCCCTCTCCAAATTCTCCCATGTTACTCACTTCGGTGTTTCCTTCCTCTATAATGTTAATCTACTCAATAAATATTGAAAATTTGGGATTAGTACAAGCCTGATGGATGAGTCTGACAAGAAGTCACAGTCTAATCAACTTTCTTTAATATAACCAAAGTCAATTATTTTTAAAACCAAGATTCCGGTCACATGTTTCAGAACTTGGTGTGACACAGCTTTACGCATCAGTTAAGCTTTTTCCAAAATGTGCTTACACTTAAACAAGGCTGGAATTTTTATTTAGGCAACCGCTGAAGTCCTCTTTAGCTTCCAATTGATAATATGTCTCTGAGATGCAAGGCAGAAAAAAATTAATATGCTAACAGGGTTTTGTCAAATTGAATTTTTAAAAATTATATCCAGAGTCTCGATAGCAAGCTGGCTGGTAGTGCAACATTCTCTCCATAAACGTGTACCTCACTCCTCATGACCCTTCAACACTATGCTGTTTATTAATAGTGAAAGGAACGGTTAAAGAGACCTACAGTAATTCCTATTTATTTTCATTTTACAAATAGCAGAGTTAGCATGCCTTTGCTTAGCTATCTGAAGGATAAAATTCTCAAAGGCTGCTTCACAAAACAAAATAAATTCCATGTATGGTGTTGGAGAGGGTGAATATGCCAAATTTCCCACATTTGCTGCTGCAGAACTGAAGTATTGCCCTGTCTCTGCTGGGGACCTGTTAGAATAAAGTGACCAGCAGTACAGAAAAACTTCCCCAGGAAGTGACAGATGAGATCATTTCCACAGTCCACATGCTCAGCACAGCCTCATTACCTCTCATGTTCAAAATGCTGTTTTGGCTAGAGCCCAGTGGAGACCAAAATATCAAAGCAGATAATGTCATGGATCCAATCCTAGTCTGAGCATCTCTGCTATCTCAACAGAAGTTGGCAGAAGTGAGACCTTTCTGACAAACTCACCATGAAGAATGTTTTGCATCATCCGTACACATGCTGGTACTCAATATAAAGCATGTATTTTCATACTTTGTTCTGTTTTTCTTTCTTTTTTTTTTCTTTTTTTTTTTATTAATTTATTCTTGTTACATCTCAATGTTTATCCCATCCCTTGTATCCTCCCATTCCTCCCCCCCCCCCAATTTTCCCATTATTCCCCTCCCCTATGATTGTTCCTGAGGGGGATTACCTCCCCTTATATATTCTCATAGGGTATCAAGTCTCTTCTTTGCTACCTGCTGTCCTTCCTCTGAGTGCCAACAGGTATCCCCCTCCAGGGAACATGGTCAAATGTGAGGCACCAGAGTACGTGAGAAAGCCATATCACACTTTCCACTCAACTGTGGAGAATATTCTGACCATTGGCTAGATCTGGGAAGGGGTTTAAAGTTTACCTCCTGTATTGTCCTTGGCTGGTGCCTTAGTTTGAGCAGGACCCCTGGGCCCAAATCTGCCTATCATAATGTTCTACTTGTAGGTTTCTAGGACCCTCTGGATCCTTCTACTTTGCTATTCTCCCATGCGTCTCTCATCTAGAGTTCCAATAGGATGTCCTCCCCTCTGTCCCAGTATCCTGGTAAGTGAAGGCTTTCGTGGGACATGCCCCTTGGGCTAGTATGCAGATATAAGTGAGTATATACCATTTAAGTCTTTCTGCTTCTGGGTTAACTCACTCATTATGATCATTTCTAGCTCAATCCATTTATCCACAAATTTCGGGAATTCCTTGTTTTTAATAGCTGAGTAGTATTCCATAGTGTATATGTACCACAGTTTCTTTATCCATTCTTCTACTGATGGACACTTAGGCTGTTTCCATGTTCTGGCTATTATGAATAAGGCTGCTATGAACATGGTTGAGCAAATTTTCTTGTTGTGTGCTGGAGCATCTTCTGGGTATATTCCAAGGAGTGGAATAGCTGGGTCTTGAGGAAGCCCTATTCCCAGTTTTCTGAGATAGCACCAGATAGATTTCCAAAGTGGCTGTACTAGTTTGCATTCCCACCAGCAATGAAGGAGTGTTCCTCTCTCCCCACATCCTCGCCAGCATGTGGTGTCGATTGAGTTTTTGATCTTAGCCATTCTGATGGGTGTAAGATGGAATCTCAGAGTTGTTTGGATTTGCATTTCCCTGATGACTAAGGAGGTTGAGCATTTCTTTAAGTGTTTCTCAGCCATTTGCTACCCCTCTGTTGAGAATTCTCTGTTTAGTTCCAAGCCCCATATCTCAATTGGGTTATTCGGTTTGGTGGTGTTTAATTTCTTGAGTTCTTTATATATTTTGGATATTAGACCTTTGTCAGATGTAGGGTTGGTGAAGATTGTTTCCCAGTCTGTAGGCTGTCACTTTGTTCTCTTGACAGTGTCTCCTGCCTTACAGAAGCTTCTCAGCCTCATGAGGTCCCATTTATTAATGGTTGACATTATGGCCTGGGCCGTTGGTGTTCTGTTCAGGAAGTTGTCTCCTGTGCCAATATGTTCCAGGCTCTTCCCCACTTTTTCCTCCAAGTGACTTAGTGTCTCTGGTTTTATGTTGAGGTCTTTAATCCACTTGGATTTGAGTTTTGTGCAAGGTGACAAATATGGGTCCAGTTTCATTTTTTTACACATAGACCTCCAGTTAGACCAGCACCATTTGTTGAAGATGCTATCCTTTTTCCATTGAATGGATTTGGCTTCTTTGTCAAAAATCAAGTGACCATATGTGTGTGGATTACCCTGAGGTAATGCCTTTCATTAAGTGTGAGATGTGTTTCATGAATGCAGAAGAATGTTGGATCTTGTTTATGTACCCATTCAGTTAGTCTGTGTCTTTTTATTGGAGAATTGAGGCCATTGATGTTGAGAAATATTAATGACCAGTGACTGTTAAGAGTCTTAATTTTGATGTTGTTTCCAGTCGAGTGTTTGTGTAGTTGTGTTTTTGCCATGGGATAGTTATCTATTTCCTGGGTAGTTTAGGTTGTAGCTTGACCCTTTGGGATGGAGTTTTCCTTCTAGTACCTTCTGTAAAGCTGGATTTGTGGATAGGTACTGTTTGAATTTGTTTTTGTCATGGAATATTTTGTTTTCTCCATCAATGGTTGTCGATAATTTTGCTGGGTAAAGTAGTCTGGCCTGGCATCTGTGGTCTCTTAGGGTTTGCAGGATCTCTGTCCAGGCCCTTCTGGCTTTTATGGTCTCTGCTGAGAAGTCGGGTGTAATTCGGATAGGTTTACCATTAAATGTTATTTGGACCTTTTCCCTTGCAGCTTTTAATATTTTTTCTTTGTTCTGCATGTTTTGTGTTTTGATTATTATGTGGCGGGCAGTTTTCTTTTCTGGTCATTCTATTTGGTGTTCTCTAGGCCTCTTGTATGTTTATAGGCATTTCTTTCTTTAGATTGGGGAAATTTTCTTCTATGATTTTGTTGAGAATAGTTTCTGGGCCCTGGAGTCTGATGTTTTCTCTTTCTTCAATGCCTATTATCCTCAGATTTCTTCTTTTCATGGTGTCCTTAATTTCTTGGATGTTTTGTGTCAGGAGTTTTCCAGATTTGGCATTTTCTTTAATGGTTGATTCAATATCTGTGATTGTATCTTCTAGACCTGAGATTCGTTCTTCCATCTCTTGGATTCTGTTAGAAAAGCTCACCTCTGTGTTGCTCGCCTTTTTCTCTGAGGTCTCACGTTCTCGTTTTTCTTCCGTCTGTGTGTTTATCATTGAATCCATTTTCATTTTCAGATCTTGAACTGATTTTTTGGTTTCTTTCATCTGATTTTTTGTATATTCCTGAGTTTCTTCCATTGCCTCTTTATAGGTCTTCAGAGATGGAACCATTTTATTTATTTCTTTCATCTGGTTGTTTGCATTTTCCTGCAATTTTTCCAGTTCCACTCTATGTGCTTCTTTTATGTCTCTCACCTGTTTGTCTGCGTCTTCCTGCATTTGATTACGAATTTTATTTGTTTCCTCCATTATCATCCTCATTACTAAGGATTTGAGGTCATTTTCTTGTGTTTCCGTTGTATTTGAGTTCTCTGGGTTGTTTTCTTTGGGATAGCTGGAAACCGGAGACGCCATGTTGTTTTGGTGGTTTTTGCGTATGCTTTTTCGCTGTCCTTCAGACATCTTGTTGTCTTTGTTTTTGTTGGGTAGCTTCCAGAGTTAGATGGAGGGTGTCTAACGATAGATTCACTTGTTTTCTCACAATTTCCCTAGGCTGTGAGCTCAAAGCTTCACTGGTGTGGATGTTAGGAGGTTAGCCCTGTTGTTCTGGTCTCTCACAGCCAGTGATCTTCAGCCCCCCTGTGCTGTTGATCCTGCAATTGTTCTGGGTCTCTGAATGAGTGTTGGGTCAGGCCAAGGTATCCACAGCCTTCTGTGTTCCCTGCCAAGTCCAGCCAGGAACACTGGGCCCGAACCACGGGCTGAACTCAGCTAGATTTTCAGGGCCTGAACCATCTGCCGAGCTCAGCTAGGGATTTTGGGCCCAAAATGCACACAGGGTCCAGCCAGAATTTTTGGGCTGGGACTATGCACCAAGCTCCGCTAGGGCCTTTTGGGCCAAAGTGCGTGCTGTGGTCTTTTATTGACTCAGGGCCCGAGCTGTCCACCAATCTCAGCCAGGAATTCTGGATTCAAACTGCACACTGTGACCAACCAGAGTCTTAGAGCTGTTGGAAGCGAGCTTTCTGTCCAGCCTGCGCCACAGCAGGAGAACTGCGGCTGCTCTGAGTTAGCGCCAGTGGTGGAACCAAGCGCTCCACCCAGACTGTGTCACCGCAGGGGAGCTGCCGCTGAGCTGAGGTGGCGCCTAGGGTGGAACTGAGTGCTTGGCTAAGCCTGCGCCACAGCAGGAGAACTGCGGCTGCTCTGAGTTAGCGCCTGTTTTGGAACCAAGTGCTCTGCCCAGACTGTGTCACCGCAGGGGAGCTGCCTCTGAGCTGAGGTGCTGCCTAGCGTGGAGCTGCGTGCTCAACTAAGCCTGCGCCACAGCAGGGGAGCTGTGGCCGAAGCTGAGTTAGTGCCTTGGGCAGAATTGCTTGCTGGGCTGGGCCAGTATCCGGGACTCAGGGGCCGAACTGTCCGCCAAGTCCAGTCTGGGTCCGAAGACTCCACACGACCCAAATCCTGCCCCGAGTCCCCTCTCCCGCAGCAACTCCCACCAGCCACCACACCAATCGCCTCCACCGGAAGGCTATGAGCTGCAAACCTCAGCCACCGCTGCTGGTGCCACTGGTGCTGCTGCCTCTGCTGCTGCCGCTCCAATCAGAGAAAATCCACGCTCCTCCCGTGTGCAGGGGCACGCAGGTCCTCTGTACCCTGGTCCCTCCGAACCGTGGAGCACTCCCGCTGCCGTGATGTTCGGACCTCGGTGTTCCTGGCTCAGAAATCTGTGCAATTCCCTGAATTGTTCACTGGAGCCTCCAAACGCGGTCCACACTGCTCGCCACCATCTTGGATCCTCCCCTGTTCTGTCTTTCTTAAGTGATGCTCTAGTTTTACTTTTTGTTTAAGCTAGGTAAATGTCATCTACTAATTTAATTTCTGCGACATTTGAATCGTTAAAGTGAAATTTAGTTTCAAAAACAAGTCAATAAATATTCTTAAGTGAGTCTAAGATTGGTGGGCAAAATCCCAGCATTCTTATCCTATGGGGGATGTATACCCAAATTATAGTCCATGTGGTCATAAAGCTATGGATGCAGTTGAGAGAGGCTTGCAGCAAGCTGTAGGTGGGTATTTAGCTGTGTTTGTGCTCAACAATCAGGACAAAAATCATAGGAGTCACTCAGATAACTAGTCCAGTGAACAGAAAAGACCCCTGCCAAATACCTACATATTTCAGAAACAATGTCTGTTATCTGCAATTACACTTAGCCCTCCATATCTGCCAGTTCTACAAGGACTCAGCTACCACAAATTGAAAATACTTGAAAGTTTTCAAATTCTGTGTGTCTTGAATATATAGACTTGCTCCTCATCATCTTCCTAAACAGCACACTGTAACAATTGTTTACATAACATTTACATTGTGTTTGATATTATCAGTAATCTGGAGGCTGTTTAAGGTGTATTGGGGGATGAGCATGTCTTAAATGCAAGTACCAAGCCAAATAGTGGATAAATATATTGATATATAAATAGATATTGATATGTGTGTATGTATGTCTGTGCATGTGCATTCGTGCATGTGTGTGTGTGTGTGTGTGTGTGTGTGTGTGTGTGTGTGTGTGTGTGTGTGTGTATTGGGATGGGATGGGTCCTAGAAAAATCTTATGGATACCAAGACACAATTATATTCTATAATTGCTTGGGATCCCCAGAGCTTATGGTGCATAAATAGATCAAGTCTATTTCCTTGAGATTCTACAAGGCACAAAATGGCTGCTTAGATGTGCCATAGTCATGAAAAGGCAGTTTAAAAAGCAATCAAGCCATTTGGGTAAAAGCAGACCGGGAGAGCACAAATCTAATATTACCACACATTTTATGAGTCATTCAGTGCTTGAAGAGTATTGTAACTTAAGGACCAACCTGAGGAACACATCCTGACTTTAGGGCCTCTAAGTAGTTAAGAAAAATCGTTTTGTTCCTTTCTTCAAGGCAGGCCCTATAAAGGCTCTTTATAGAGTTGAAAGAACTAAAGAAACTCCTATGGCTTTTCCATTCAATGACTGCTTTGTTCAAAGGCAGCATAGCTACCTTCCAAAGCTTTCACTTATACTTAACACCAGCCATTTCAACATTATCTGGAGAGTTAAAGCTACTACCCATACAATTCAAGCCACAAACTCCCGATTTCTACCAAAAAGTCTCGGTGCTTGCACCCTGCCTCATCTCTGTACCACATTCCACCCTCCAGGTACACACAGGCCTATGTTAACTAGGAATTTATTTGAGGTTAAAATGTATTCTGTCTCCCATGTTTCACAGTACAGAACAAGGTATTAGTGCTGCCCTTAAAGTTGTCCACAAGGCAAGCTGAACAGCATTCTGGCCACTAAAAAACAAATTCATGGAAATCAATCCATTTTTATAAAGTGCCTAAAGTTTTGTCTAAATCTAATTTTTTTCTTTGATTGGTTGATTGGTTGATTGGTTGATTGATTGACTGATTGACTGACTGACTGGTTTAGACAGAGTCGCGTATAGCTTAGACTTGCATCAAACTCACTGTGGCGACAAGGCTGACACTGAGCTCCTGATGCTCCTGCTTTCACCTCTATACTGAGACTGTTAGCGTGTGCTTCCATACTTGGATAAACTATGTCTAAAGTAAAATAGAACTACATACAGATAAAAGGAGTAAGAGAGAATTCTTGAAATGCTATATATTGTCTAATTTTATTCATTTTTAAATTAATATACAATGCAATGGGCTTAGCCTCCTCACTCTCTACTCACCTTTCCCATTCCCTGGCTGCCTCCTGCTGGTTCTGGTCATCTACTCAAATAACCCTGTTCTGCTTTCCCACCACCCTTTCTACATTAACATATCTTTCTTCCTTCTCACAGTCCCCATTCAAACTTCAAAACACACACACACACACACACACACACAAACACACACACAATACAGGTTCTACATATGAAAAGAAATGTACAGTATGTTACCTCTTTTAGTCTGGCTTATTTTGCTTAACATAGTGATTTCTAATTTCATCCATTTTCTTGTGGCTGCCATTATTTTGTTTTTCCTTATGGCTGAATAAAATTTATTATACATATATTTATATATATTTTAAAATAGCGTATTCTTCTCCGTATATACATTATTGTATAAACACACATATTTGCAAATGTATTTAACCATGTATGCATGTGTGGCAGCCTAAGGTCAATTTGGGGAATCTTTATCACTGTCCACTTTACTATTTGACACAGGTTCACGCACTAAGTTGGAGGTTCACTAGTTTGCTTAGATGGGTTTGCTAGATCCACTGTGTCCAGCCTCCAGCACTGCAGCTACATCTGTGCATTGCCTCACCTAGCTTCGGACATGATGCTGGGAATACTAACTCGGGTCCCCATGCATGAGCAATAAGCACTTCACCAACTGAGCCATCTCCCTAGATCTGAAATACCGTATGTTTTCTATATGATCCTTTGATGTATATTTTTATTTCTATTTTTAGTACTTTAATTCAGACCTTATTTTTCTCTCTTCCCATGGCTATTTGAGATTGTCTTTTAAATGTGTCCTAATGTCTTCAAGCTCCAGTTCCCCCAACCTACTTTGCATGGAATTCTATCCAACCTTTAAACACAATCTTGGTTACTATTTTCTCCCTAAATAAAATATATACTACAAACTAGGATAGTTCTGAGAGTACAAGTGACCTACGAATATTTATCCCAAGGCATGGAAGAGGTATAAATTGGAACAATCCAGGCAAGACAGAATATGTGTTGCTGGATGAAAAATAGGATGGATGATTTCCAGCAATCTGGAAAAACCACACTTAAGAGTATAGAGTTGAACAAATGTTGGAATTCAAACAACAAAAATGTTTTAAGCTCCATGAAGAAGTAAACCAAAAAGATAACTTGCAGACAGCAAATATGTTTAATGACGAATAGCATGATTCAATCACTTTTGTAACCTACAGTTTAGCACAGTCTGTGGGCTGTACAATACATTCTTATCACTTTAATTAATCTTTATCACCTCAGCAAGTGCATGTGGCAATTACCATGGCTGCTAAGTGCCAAGGGGGCTGCAGAGAAATTGCAAATCACAGACATCTCCGGCCAACTCCTCTTTATTTGATAGAATATTTCTATTCGAGCACACTGTTTCTCACAGAGTCCTGGATACAGGTCCATATGTGCTAAGCAATAAGAGGAAAAACCTCCTTTGGCCGTCAAAGCATGTGACTCCATCCATCTTGTCCTTTTCTAGACCATCACATTTCTATAATATGCATGTGTTTGTCTTTTCCTGCCACATTGCTTCACATACTGAAAACGTTTAGCAAATACTTGTTCACTTAAAACAGCTAAGATAGTGTTACCCATGGCAATAGGAAGGAAAAAGCTAAGTATCTTTTAAATGATAAAACTTGTGCCTGTAAAAGGTTTTGCCTTTACTTGTTTTAAGAAGTACCTTTCTACTTAATTAATGTGCTAAAATAAACTCAAGCACCAGCTAACGGGCACATTACTTCTCCAAACTTTATACCGCATGACTGAATCCAGTCCACCTTCATGAAAGCCATGAAGGAAATCCTGTAGTTTCCTAGTGAGATGAAGCTTCCAGTGTGGACAATTGTGCACAAGAAACAGTCAACCTATTGTTAGTGAGCAATCACAACTCAAGGAAATATTATCTCTGGCAACACGTTAGATTCTTATGTGTAAATGTGTGTGCTCAGGAGAAAGGAAATTCTCTTTCTTTTAAAGGACTTTTAAAGGACCTTTGCCAAATTGTCAAGTTCTCTAAAGTGGAATTAAATCCTTGTGCCTGATTACAAACCGCACAGTTTAGATACTGCTGAGTATGACCACAACTCTGAAACTAGGAACTTCTGGGCATGACGCTGATAGTGTGATGGGCATCCTTGAGAAGGATGTCACATTTTCACAAAAGCATGTAATCTAATAGAACACACCTGGCACACTTCTGTGAAATGTATTCTGCCAAAGTGCACACTTCTGAAGAGCGGCAGGGCGCATACAGGAGCCTAACGCAATAACACCCCATGAGCAAGCCCCACCTCTCTCTCAAGCAATACAGCCTTCTGCCCATTAGTAGGTCAATGTTTTCAGTTACTGCAATCCTCTCTCTTGCTGAAGTCAATTTTTGAAGGCTTATAGAAATAATGCAATAAAATGAGATTTTTATACTCTGTTTGAGAAATCAAAACTAAGAAAAACTAAGATAGAATGCTAAGATAAAACAAGGATTCAAGCTGGATACAGAAATATGTAATGGTAGTTCCTCTGTAATTACCAGAAAATGGCTTGTAAAACGGAAGTCTAGCCCTGCCAGAAGTCAAAGCAAAGAAGATCCTTAATGTAATAGAAGAGCAATACTTTCAAAAGAAGCTCAGATTCCTCAGGTCTGAGGGTAAAAATAT
Source organism: Acomys russatus (assembly GCF_903995435.1). Taxonomy (NCBI): domain Eukaryota; kingdom Metazoa; phylum Chordata; class Mammalia; order Rodentia; family Muridae; genus Acomys; species Acomys russatus. Next base: position 69,765,891 of record NC_067137.1, read on the forward strand.
TTCCACCGGGCCCTCATTAAGAGTCTGAGAGTTGTGAGTCCGAATTTTGTTCTTTCCCCAGTTTCTAGTTAGTGAGTGAATGAAAGTTGGCTTTAATAATCAAATAAGCATCTGTGCGTCTACCACTAATTTCAGAGGTGGGAGCCTGGCATTAACCTCCACCAAGTCTCTGATCCCAATACAATCCAGTCCAGTCTCCTCCCACCAAAAGCCATAACCACCCTGCAATCACATTGCCCTCATTACATATACCTTGGTACGTATATTTTTTTTTATTTCAGTTGTTTCCAACCTTCAAACCAATGGATGGTACTTAATGCATAATTTCAGGGTTATAGTTTCAATGTTACACTGCTAACTTTGCTATAGTCTTTACTATTGTTGCTATAAATCATTTCCTATGCTTGTCTTATTGCTTCCATGTGTGTCTACAGTACAGCCTACTCATTTACTTTCTTGCTGATGGATGTCTGGACTGTTTAGTGTGTAGCTAGTATAGATAATGACAGTGTGGATATAGGATATATGTCTCCTGTTCAAATGTGCAGCTGTTTTAAATGTGTATACATCACAAAGTGATATTACTGACCAATCAAATATAGATCATATTTTTAACATAACCTTTAAAAATATGGTCACTTGCTTATAAATGCTTCATAAAGGATTGGTTTCACATGATGCCTAAGAGGCAGAGCATTGAATATGACTCACATAGATATTCAGTATTTCTGATGATGTGAGTCTATCCAGGATAACATTTATCATAAGAAATTGATCACCTGTGCCACCATAAATATAATTCTTCTAAGGAAACTTAAAGCATAAATTGAACATCAAAAAATTCAAACTTAAAAAGCAAGTCAATTATGTGGTTGGCTAAGAGTAAGAAAAACTACATTCCTCCAAAATATGTCTCAAGTAGCTATTCTTTGTTTCTTAAAGGGTCTCTCTTTTTCAATGTCGGTTATCACACCAATAATTTAAAATCTTTTGTATTTGTTTAGTAATAAGTTTGCTAGTACAAGAACTGAGTGGTTATTAATGTATTATTAACCCTCTAAGCTACTTTTGTCTCTTCCCACCATGCATCCCAGAGATGCTTGCACTTTATAGCTTCCCTTGTTCCAGCTCCTTCTTCACCTCTCTTGGACCTCTCCAGTGGCTGAATCTCCTACTTCCTCCTCTAACCCCACCTCCCCTGACCTATTCCCTCCCCTGCTCAATGATTGGCTGTAGCTGCTTTATTGGCATATCAGGGGATAATTGGGGAGCAGAGTATACACAACGCTGAGACAGAAAATAGGGTGACGCATCCCCTGGAACTAGAATTACAGATGGTTGAGAGCTACCAGGTAGGTGCTAAGAATCAAGCCCAGGTCCTTTGCAAGAGCAGCAAGTGCTTTTAACCATCAAGCCATTGCTCTAACCACTAGGCAGGATTCTTAGGATTCAGATTCTGAGATGATACCGGAACACATGTGATGTGAGTACAAGCCTTGTCTGAGGCAGTCGTCCTAAGTCAGTGGTTCTCAACCTTCCTAATGCTGTGGTCCTTTAATGCAGTCCCTCATGCTGTGGTGACCCCACCCATAAAGTTATTCTGCTGCTACTTCATCTCTACTGTTAAGACCGTAACATCTGACATGCAGGATATGTGACATGTGACCCCAAAGGGGTCATGACCCACAGGTTGAGAATGGCTGTTCTAAACCATTATCTTGGGAGTGAATTTTTCCATTTCTTTCTTACTTCACACAGAACAAGGATTACAACTGGATATGGGGGGGGTGCAAAAATCAGCATTTGAATAACACAATAACCTTATGCCTACAAATGTCCTTTGACTTCCCTAACAGTACAAACTAAAAATATTCTATGTGGAACACTAAAGCATCTTGAGCATTTCTCCTCAACCACATTAGACTAAGCTTGGAAACAAAGGACTACATCTCTGCTAAAGCAGTCAGAGAACAGCAAAAGAAAAAAGGGTACTGGGCAGAGATGGTTTAGTAGTTAAAGACAATAAGCCTCTATGAGGAGATGAAAAAAGTTTACTGACAGACAGCAACTTAGACTTAGGAACCAGTGAGGGAGCAGAATCCAGATAAAGGTGGCTTTGAGCATCACTGTTAACCATCACCCACTGTATCCAAAGGGAAAAGGATGGCCCAGCCTACTTTTTCCTTTCTGACCACTGTATCCTTCTAGTTAAATTGGTGCTGTTCCCTGGTATTGACCTTGTCTTTCCTAAATAAATAAACAGACAAACAAACAAATAAAAATATACAATTTTCAAAGATAAGTAAATACTTATGAATAGGTCTTACCTGCCAACAATTAATCTGTCTCAGCAAGAGGCAATCAGGAAAACTGGTATCAGGTACCAAGAAACCTACGGACCCCCTTCAGAACATGCAATATGCTTTGCTTGAAAGCATTGTTCTGAGTGCACTGCAAGGTTTGGTTTCTTTGTCTTCTCAAGTTTTTTATTTATGTTTTTGGTGGAATTGACCCAGTTTTTAATTAGACTTAACTTTCTATTACTTCCTGGAAGAGTATTCAGTTTTTAGGCAATACCAGAAGTAATCCCTGAAGTTCCTTTTGTTGAATGTGTTCATGCTACTTAGAGCTGAAAGGGTAAACGAAGTGGGAAAAAAAAATCTTCCTTCTCTTTACATATTCAAGTTTCGGCACTAAGTAAGACCTTAAAAATGTATCTCCTCCTTTCTAAGTCACGCATTCAGTGCTCAGTGAGCTACGGGCAAAGGTCAAGTTCACTGGATCAACCCATGCTCTCTGCAGAGAGGAAATCAAAAGTTGGAACTATCCCCAAAGGTCTCCTGAGTTTCAATACTGCAACTTTGCCATTTGATTAGGAATGTTATAAATGCTCCAGCTGATAGCACGTGCACACATTGTGGATCCCATCAAGTATGGCTCCTTTGCACTAGCTACCCCCAATACTATGTTCTTTTAACTTCCTTGGAAGAGGAGGCTGGTCTAGACTTAGAGACATTGTGTCTCCTCCTGGAGTACATTACTGCAAAATAAGAGTTAAAGGTGAGAAAATGTCAAAGAACACAAATATTATCCCTTTGTAAATGATCGGCAATCTTCCTAAATATGAAAGGGATTTCCCCGAGGATGTAGCAAATATTAGGCACAATGCCAATGACAATAAGAAAATTGCTCCATATTCATAGTGTATACAAAATCTTCTTATTCCCACAGGATTCTAGGCACACAACACACAGAAACCCGAGGGAGATTTGAGTTTCTGAAATATATCTGTTCCCTCTACCTTTCACCGATGTTGTATTTGTGAAAAGGTTAGGGAAAATATGAAATGATGAATTGAATATATTACTGCATAATTCATTATCTAAAGCACATATTTGCCTGAAATGGCTAGATAACTCAAATAAGTGAGGAAGATTTTTTTTATTTGGATCTAAATTACCTTCATAAGGGCCTCATAGGGAGGCTTCGCTTTCGTATGTTTAATACAGTAAAATGATGTATTTCTTGATTAACAATAATAGGAAAAGAACTATGACCCAGTGTGTCCTCATTCGGGACCATCATGATATCACTCCTAAGTTCTTGGTTGCTCTAACTCTGCCCAAAATACTTCTGAGGACTTAACTCTCTTCTCTCCTTAGTCCATCTGGATTTATATGTATGAGATGATAGTAGAGGCCCTACTCTGAGCACTAAGGTAACTCTAGTCCAGTGTACTATGTCTCGTGTATCCCTGGGTTAGTCTGTAGCATCCAAGTGCACTGACTTGCACTCATATAAGTGCTACAAGACAAGCCAAAGCACATAAACCATTGTGAAACTTTTTGGAGCAAGCAACAGCTCCTGAATTGGACAGCACTAGTCTACAAGATAATGAACAAAGAAGCACAGAGTGGAATGCATTCCAGGGGATTACCCCTCCATAGAGATCACCCAGCTGAGTGGAATGCATTCCAGGGGATTGCTCCTCCATAGAGATCACCCAGCTGAGTGGAATGCATTCCAGGGGATTGCCCCTCCATAGAGATCACCCAGCTGTATGTATGGCCCTTAAAAACCATCACTGGTACCGATTAGGGTTTGGTTTGCTTACATATGAACACAGGCTACTTGAACTGCCTCAGATAAAACCCAACCAAACAATGATTTTAATATGTCCCCATCAGTGAATTGAAAATAAAGCAAATTTCTAAAATAACATTACAGTGTACTGGGGGGAGGAGCCTAGACAGGATCAGAAATGGAGAACAAGGGTTGAGTATGTACAGCTTTAAGACCCTGGCCTTGGGCCTCTAGAGGCTAACATGGAGTGGCAAGTACGGTCAAAAATGCTACTTTACAGCCTATCTGAGAGTTGCAAAGGAAGCATATTTACCAGCAGAGAATCTTCACAGGTAAACAATTTAGATTCTTTAGCATAAATTTGTCAGAAAGTTCCATCCTTGAGTATGCACGCTTGTGTATGCGCAGCACACTCATGTACAAATGGAGATATTACCTGCCATTTACAACTGAATGGTTAGTTTTAGGAAATTATTAATATATAGTGCATAGTCTGTTGTAAATTAACAATATGCTTCTGATAAATATAAGTAGTATTGGTGGAGACTAGTCTCACGTACAAGGCAGTGCATGTGACTCCAGTAGCAGTGATTACTGAAATGCCTAACGTCCAGGTTAATGACTTCAGATATAAACACTGAAAGAAATGACAAGATACCAGGTGCTATCTGGTACATTGATGCTTGTAGTTTCTAAAAAGCCTCAAAGTTGCTTAGTGTCTACTAATTATTCACAGTACTTTGAAATCTTTAGTCAGGATAACAGGGAAACTAAAAAGAGGGGCATAACCGAAATACTATTTTATACCACTAGTAGCTACTGGCTCATAATGTTACATTTCAGTTTCTTTCTGAAACTTAACGTAAAATGCTTTTTGGCACGTATTATTATTACACAAAAGTCCATACCATTAGCATCTATTGACTCATGATCATTTTAAGTATCCAACGACTATGAAATTCACAGTGTTGATAGTGACACAGGAACGTTAGAACAAGAGTAGCAAGTGGCGGCCTCTACATAGCTAGATGAGGCAGGTTATCACTTCCTCTCTACATGAAAGTAGTTTTTTAGTTGGTGACTGAAATGTAAGGAAGACTCTAAAGGCTGCCCAAGTCATATCAAAGGACAGCATATGTTCTTGCAGCCTAATGGAGAAGGAAATGTACACAACTGATGATGATCTCGTTTTCGCTAACGTAGACTTGAACTTGGATGCTCCGTGTACTCCTAGCGGATTTCAGAGGTCCTCCTGGGAAGGAGCTCCACCTAAGGATGCAGAACGCTGGAGCACAGCAGCACTGGCTGGGGACCCAGAGATGTGGCTAAGTGTAGACCGCCCAGACTTCACCTGGATTAGCTTCCCTAGCCATGCGTATGCACCTCACATTAATTCCATCTAAGCAGATGCTTTGTTGAAGAATTTGAAATGTCAAGACAGAGCAGCTGAGATCCAAACTTTATTCTGGAATGGTAAATCTTACCCCTCCTGTGACTGAAAAGCTGTAAAATAAATTTAAATATGAGTCTTAGTCTAATACTTGAGTACTTTTACTTAAAACTAAAAATCTATACACTGTGTCCTCATATGCTAAATATGTAGAGATCCTTAGACACCAGGGACCCTGATATAGCTAATACCTATAGATGTTAGCTCTGTGTATTTAGGCATAGCCAGGATGCAGTCATGTAATCCTCACATGATTACTTATACATTATAGTAAATTCTTTCACCATCCCAAGTTCACACTAAAAGCTACCCACTTCCCTGAACTCAAGTGTCCAGGACATAAGTTTGAATCAAATACTAAGTTCTATGACAGAAGTTTTATAAACTCTCCTCATATTTTCTAGTTCATAATGGAGAATAATATTCCAGTCATGTTAGGGGTCACCTTGTCCGTTTATATTAAAATTTTAATTTGCTCTGGGCCTAAGAGCCTATAGACCTAAGCAGTAGGTGAAATAATTCTCAGTGCAATAAGATAATTTCATTGAAAAGACATTATTCTTTCTGACCTATGCCCATGAGGACTCGGAGAAGGGACTCTGTCCCTGTGGTGATCATTAGGACTGTCTGTAGAGCCTGCCTTCGATCATTTGGGGTATGTGGTGGAATAGCTCATCCCTTCTACCTCACAGATGGGCATGGCCAGGTGGGTGTCCTTTAGCCAGCAAAGCATGACTAAAATTTAAATGTCCCCTTGATTGGAAGTTGCAGACCGCAAAGCACTTTTCCCCTACCTTGTCAAGTGTGGAAGTTCACAATGAGTTGGTGACATAAAGGTTCTCAGGACTGCAATGAGTCACCAAGATGACTCACAACAAGCAATTAGCATAAATAAATATTTTCCAGACATAACTATAAAGGTGTGAAAGCATTGAGAGTTGGTAGTTGCTTTGTTAGTTCAACAAATTTATGTTATCCTGACTTAATAATCTCATAAACTTCCAAAAGTCTACTCAAAAAGTTTGTATAATGCATCAATTTAAAATCTTACAGAGAAAAAAAATAAAAAATAAAAATAAAAATCTTACAGAATAAGTAACAGTAAATCAAAAAAGGCTATCTTAAACCCTAATAAATACACACATAGGAGGATAACATTGGCAGTTATTAGAAGGGGTCTCAAGGAATAATCTAAACAATTAGTCTTGGTTGTCACACTCAGAAATATGCAAAACTAATTAATACGTATTCCCTAAATAAATATAAACATGAAATAAGTCATATGGCAAAATAGATTACCTTAAAAGGCTATTAAACAGATTTTCAAGTATTTTTACATTTCTATGTGTTTACAGTTTCCTTCTGTATAAAGTATCCCTATGTGCTACAGTTGTGTAAATCATTTTGCCATTCTGTCATCTCCATAGTTCAAAAACAATAATAGTCTCTTAATGATTTTAATCAAAGTCAGGCCCTTTGACCTGGCCCTATGCATATATTTGCCAGCACAGTCCAGTGTATGCCTCTGCCTTCTCACCCCACCCTGACTGACTGCCTCCTCACCCTCTACACCCGCATTCCTTCAAACGTGCTCCATTAAATGTAGCCTCTAGATTCTTGCACTATTTGTAGTACATTTGTGTAGGGTGTGAATTGGTACTGGGTTATAGTTATTTTTTATTTATTATTGTGGATGTATATCCGTTGTCCTGTTCCATTCAGATTAACCCATCAGCTTCCCAAAGTGAGCAATCCGCCCACCACTGCCTAGTTAACTACTCTGAACAATGTACAGTGTTATAATGTTACAGTGTTCATTTGCTTTCACTCATGACAGTAGCAACAAGGAATAAAGAGATAGACCAAAAAGGCAAAACGCAGTAAACAAGACAAAAATCTCCTAAGTGACCTAAAAGCAAAACCTTCTTTATGGCTCTTTAAGAACAGAGTACCTCCTTTCTTCAAGTAGATTTCCTCTTCCAAATAAAACCCAGGCCTAATCCCAAGAGGATCTATATGTATACAGAACAAAATTAAAGTAAATGTGTGGATTTGCTCAGATGTGAGAAAGCCTACGATTTCTGAGAGAAAGTGGAACTCACTGAGCGAGAATAGGGTGTACTGCTTAAGAACTAGCAAAGCATCTGCCGGATGCACTGTTATTAACTCCGGAGCAGCCCTGAAGTGTGAGTGCATAGCCCTGCGGAGTCTGAGCACACAGCTCCTAGGAGACTAGCAGCTCAGTGTGAGCTGGATCAGCAGGGTCACTCCCAACCCTTGTGAAAGAACAAATCAGACCACAGCTCTGCTCACAGTGCACTCAGAGCAACTGTATTATATAGCTAACTTTTGGCCTAGGGTAATAAGTGGTACTCCATGAGGTCATGAACTAAATCCCCAAGCTGCCTGTTCCATTCAGGAAGCTCTCCATGACTTGGCATTTAGCAAAATATTGACTTGAATACTCTTTACACATGGCCAAAGAGATAGTCTGGAGATTTGTTTTCTTATATGCCTATAGCTGTTTAAATGTTAAGAAACCATTTAAAATGTATTGTTACAATTAAAAGTGTGCAGATAATAGACCCTCCTCTTTATCTAACTGAAACAAATTTACATAGAGTTCTAAAAGAAAAATTATAGACCGAGGAATTGTATAATGAAAAGTAATGGTACTCCAAATTCTGGGAGTGGCAACGTGTTTATTTCACAGTGATAAATGTCTAGTGGGTCCAGACTTTTCAACATATTTTCTACATTGAAGGTCTAAGTCTTTACCCACAATTTCACTCCCCTCCCCTCCTCCACCAAAAAAAAAAAAAATGTACTGTCACCATATTCAAAGCCTTTTGTAATCACCAATAGCAAAACCAAAATTTACTGTTTACCACCCAACTTCTGATATGACTACTTTGAGTCTCTGTATTAACCAAAATCCACTGCACCAAGATGCTTCCCTGAGAAAAATGGACTCTCTCTCTCTCTCTCTCTCTCTCTCTCTCTCTCTCTCTCTCTCTCTCTCTCTCTCTCTCTCTCTCTCTCTCTTTCTGAGTATGGGTATGCGTGGGTGTGTATTTTGAAGACGGTTTGACACTATGTCCTTTTAGCATTATAACAATAAAATGTTTACCCAGAGCCTATTAGCTCCCCAGACGTGGGTTCTTGGCCAGACTGACAATGCCAAACATGAATTTCATCTTTTGGAAGAGGCCTTAAATTCTATTAGAAAGTGGTTGGCTATACCCATAACATTCATGCCACTATTATACCCGTGGGTATATCTTGCCAGGCTGATCTTTATTGTAGCCCTTAGGGTTTGTACACGGGTAAGAGTGCTAATGACTTTTCTAATGCTGGCAGCCTATATAATATCTCCCAGTACTATGAAAGCTAGCTAGCAAGGTAGAGGAACCCAAATAAGTATTTGACTTATTTCATGTTTATGTTTATTTAGGGAATACATGTTAATTAGTTTTGGATATTTCCAAGTGTGACAGCCAAGATTAATTATTTAAATTATTCATTGGGACCCCTCCTAATAACTGCCAATGTTATTCTACTATGTGTACTATGTGCTGTACATGGCAGAGTTTAAGATAACCTTTTTTGAATTGTTATTTATTATTGTGGAAGATTTTAAATCACTGTATTTAAAAGACATTTAAAAGTATCTTGTCTTGGTTTCTTAGAGTTTTCTTGCTAGCACTCAGAAATCTCTTCACATGACTCTATTCTTGAACTGTGTGCCAACAATCAAGTAAATACATTTGGTGATCACGAGAATATAATAAACTCTTACATTGTAAATATATAGAAATAGCGTGAATGAAGTTTATGTAAATTAAATTGCAAATATTTGAAATCTGACAGTACTTATCAGTTCACAAAGTAACTACACAACTAGAAATCCCGTCTTAAGGAAACAATCAGAGCTCTACATAAGATATTTTACTGCATTACACCTTTAATCAGAGAAAAAATCTAAATGGCTTTAACAGTTCATCATGTCCATGCCAAATAATCATCTCAAAAAGACTAAGAGATAGTTTATTCTGGAGACAAATATGAGTGACAGTAAGCCCAAGAACACAAATTCAGCTGATCACAAATACTGTGTTCCAAAATGGAAATGTTTTTCTGAAGTTTTTAGAGTGTAGGAAAGAGAAGGTCATAAATCAAGACATTTTTAAAAATACAGTGATGGAAGCATCCAATAGGTGCTTACAGTCAAGTTGGGAAATCCTGGCTAAAGGCTTAAGACAGTATCTCACAACATGCTGAGCTCTGAGGCTGGTGAAAACTAGTGGTCCAAAAGATTTTGCCTGATAATCATTGGCACGAAGATGGAGGATGAGTAGCTACTAAAGATGCTTAAGGTGCTTCCAGGTAATTGGCTCTGGATCTACAACACTTCAACTTTCTAGAACCACTGAGCTCTGAGCACTCAGCCTTGTATAATCTTTAACACCTGGAGGGGTAATTTTCTGTACACTTCAGCTTCTAATAACATCTAACTATTTAAATTTTCAAAAATTGCTAATTACTCAGAAAAATGACCCGACATTACAAATATAAGCCAGTCACGTGATACAAATCAGTTAAGTGATGAAGTACGTTGGATTTATAATCACACTTAGTTTCTGTACTATTGCACTATAACTTTCTGTCTTCTGTGTTGGAGTCAATGTTGCTTGATTTCTGCATTTATTTACTTTTTCTTTGTAGAGACAAATTGGTTCTACTTTGCATATTTGAAAACCACTAAATGGTTACTTGGAAAGGGGACATTTACTTTCCCTCCAGATGGCTGGTGACTTGTCAGAGGGTCATCATGTGAGTGCCACTGTTTTCTACTGTATTGCAAAATGATCTGGGTGAAGTTTTAATGTATTCTAATAACCAATTTCCTAATTTACAACCTCTACCATGTTTTAAATATTCAGACATCTGCTGCAGTTACATAGCGACAGCAAAGATACATTTCTTTCTTAGTTGGCAAGAAGTACAAATATATGTTATTTACAAGCTTGTTGCCTCATCTATCAAGGTTGCTCAAAGCAGATAGCATTTAGTGACTAAGTAAAACACAGCAAGGAATAATAAAAAAGAAAAATAATTCTGACCATAGTTATGTTATGCAGGAATGCCAACTGTAAAATCCAGAAACTCTGTCGAGAAAGCATTTCCTTAAAGGAAGCCTGCTTTCCATATCAACAAATACAATCAGTGGCATTTCAGCAATCCTTGTGCTGGGATCCATACAACAATTACCACAACTATCAACACCATCACTATGCCCACCATCACCACTACGATCCCTATTGGTACCCTATCAAGTCTCAAATTAATTTGAGACCTCTAGAAACTTCAACAAACCAGACTATAGTAAAGCACATTGGAAAATGACACTGAAAAAAGAAAAATGCTTTCGGTATTAAATTCCATTAGTTTAGGTCTTTTCACATATTTACCCACTCTTTTTGTATTTTCTGTGTGTCGTTCCTCACACTACAGCACCTCCCTAAGAATAACTGGAGCAAAGACAACAACAGGCATCACTTTTCAGAACATCTTCCTTTTAAAGAATCCTCCTGAATATTTGCATAATTCTGCTTTGTTTTTTGAGTGTCTCTTACATGATTAAATAAACTAGAGTAAGAAATATATATATATATATATATATATATATATATATATATATATATATATATATATAATAAGGAAATAGCAATGAAACAAAAACTGCATGCAATAACTGTCCATTTTAGTGCCATCATGGGCATTTAGATTCATGAAGCCACACTACTTCTTAAAAGAAATAAGAATAATTTTTGATAAATGAAAATAATGTTTAGCTTCAGTTTGGCAAAACAAGGAAAACAAAAGATTCCTAGCTTTCCCCACATTTTCTGTACTGTTTTAATTTTACCAAAAGATGGAACAAAGACCAGGAAATATGGAGAGGTTCGTGTAAGTTGGCAGAACTGTGTGGAATCTCTTCCTGGGAAGTAAATTCCTTCTCTGGCAACTACTGAGCTTCAAACATTTCCTTCAAGTACATGGAGACATTTTAATTATTTGGGGTCTTTTATTTTAATGCTCTAAGAACACAAGTGTCTCTATGCAATCTCTTCTGTCAGGGTGATTACAACACATGGAAAATATCATCTCATTCTCTAGGAATACTCAGTTGGAAAAATCTTATCCTAAAGTGTGCAAGGGTACACTGGAATACTGAGCCACCTTTCCAGCCCAAAGACATTTTTATATAGATGTTAAATAAAAGGTTAAAAGAAAGAAAAGTGGTAAGGATAAAAATAAGACAATCTTGGAAGCCTGGGTGCCCAGTATTAGCTTCTCATCAAAGAGACATATCTGTTGTCTTTACAATAGTCATTTGTAAGGTTTGGGCTATGTCTGAAGTTGTCATTTTCAAAGGGTTGCTAAGGAATTTAAATGAGCTCACAAGATGGTTGCAGGCCGGCATCTGACAGGATTCCAAGTGATAAAGTAAAACTCTAGAGAACTGGGATACATGAAGGAGGAATATCTTCATGGTAAAAGAGTTAATAATCTTGTTTGAATGCTCCAGAAATTGTCTACATAAAGAGTAAGTGCACACTTAAAGGTGTGGCTTGAATGAAAATGTCCCCCATAAGCTCAGATGTTTGAATAACTGGTCCTAGTTGGTGATGGTGCTTGGGTGGTTTGAGAACTTTGCTGGAGGATGATCAGGGCAGACTTTGATGTTCCAAAGAGCGTCTTCATTACCATGTCATCTTCCCTGTTTTATGGCTGGGCTTTAGCACGTGACGTCTCAACCCAATGCTCTAGGTGGACATTTGCTGTGCTGGTGATAGACTCCATCCCCTCTGGAATCAGAAGCCTAAATAAACACTTTTTTCTATAAGTTGCCTTTGTCATGCAGTTGTATTCCAGTAATAGAAAAGTAGACATCACTAATGCAAAGTGAGAACTTGCCCCACTGTGTTTGATCAATGTTTTGCATGTTCTACTGCCAAGAATGTGCTATCTAAATGCCTCTTCAGTTTTCAAGGCTCGACTCTACCCTTTGCTTTGTTGTGAGAATGTATGGAATGTTATGATAAGACCAACAAATCCTGATAGTCAGTCATGAAAACGTTGGGAAGACGAAAATACACGTGTGAAATAAACCAAATATTTTACCTTAAAAAGAAAGAAAGAAAGAAAGAAAGAAAGAAAGAAAGAAAGAAAGAAAGAAAGAAAAGAAGATATTACATAGGTCATATGGGGTTAGGCTATAAGCATAGACTTGCTACTTAGCATAAATTATGTTTGTTTAAAAAGAAACATTGAGCAGGCTACCAAGAAGAGACTTGATACCCTATGATCATACGGAGAGGAGGTCTCCCTCAATCACAGACCTAGGGGAGGAGAATAGGGTGAAAGCAGGAGGGAGGGAGGAATAGGAGGATACAAGGGATGGGATAACAAATGAGATGTAATATGAATAAATTAATTTTTAAAAGAAAAAAAGAAACATTGTCTCTATGTGTACATTTAATCACAAATTTTATTAATTGTGCTGGAATTATGAATTTTCAGCTGACAAGAAGCAACAAGCAGTCTCCAGAATGAGAGGTTCCTTTATCTTCCTGTGTCCCCATAATTATTTTTGTCCTTATGTCTTGTCACTTTGAAAGCAGATGAAGAGGGAACTCAATCACAAGATAGAGACAAAAAGACAGGAAGAAAGGAAAAGTGATTCTTTTTCCCTGGAGGTTATAGGTCTGTTTTAATCACTATCTGATTGTGATTTAACTTTAGTAAGTGGTATGTATCAAGAAAATTATCTGTTTCATTTAGATTTTTCAAATTGGTGGAATACACGATTTTAAAGCATGTCCTTAGGATTCTCTGGATTTTCTCAGTGTCTGTTGATTTCTGATTTTGTTGGTTTATATGTAGTCTTTCTGCCTTTTAGTTAATTTGGATAAGAGTTTGACAATCTTACTGATTTTTCTCAAAGAGTCAACTCTTTTTTCCATTGGCTCTGTCTATTTTTCTTTGCTTGCTTGTTTCTATTTTATTGATTTCAGCCCTCAGTTTGATTATTTTTTGTCATCTTCTCCTTTAGGGTTTCTTTCCTCTTTTTCTTCTAAAATTTTGAGTGTGCTGTTATGTTACTTGTATGAGATCTCTTCAATTTTTTTTTATAAAATTTTTTTGTCTCTTAGAACGACTTTATTATATCACATAAGTCTGGGTATATTGTGTATTCATTTTAATTCAATTCTAGGAAGTCTTGTATTCCTTTTTTAATTTCTGTCCTAACCCATTTTTTATTCAGTAGTGAATCATTCAATTTCTATGAGTTGTAAGCTGTCTACTCTTTCTGTTCTGTTGACATCCGTTTTTAATCTATGGTGCTGATAGGATTTTAATCTGATAGGATGCTGGGGACTATTTCAATTTTCTTGTATCTGTTGAGATTTGCATCTGAGTACGTAGTCAACTTTAGAGAATGCTTCATGAGTTGCTGAAAAGTTACATTCTTTTGTGTCTGGGTAAGATGTTCTGCAAATTTTTGTTATGTAGATTTAGTTTCTCTGGGTTTTGTCTAGGTGACCTGTTTGGTAAGAGTAGGATACTGAAGTCTCCCACTATCAGTTTGTGAAAATCAATATGTGATTTAAGCTGTAATAGTGTTTCTTTTACAAACTTGGGTGCCCTTATGGGTTTTTTTTTCTTTTTTAAAATTTTATTTTATTAATTTATTCTTATTACATCTCAATGGTTATCCCATCCCTTGTATCCTCCCATTCCTCCCTCCCTCCCATTTTCTCCTTACTCCCCTCCCCTATGACTGTGACTGAGGGGGATTTCCTCCCCCTTTATATGCTCATAGGGTATCAAGCCTCTTCTTGGGCATACATGTAAAGAATTAAAGTGTCCTCTTAGTGGTTTTTCCTTTGACTGTCATTCTTTATCTCTTCTAATTAGTTTTGGTTTGAAATATATTTTGTAAGATATTAAAATGGCTACAACAGATCCATTTAGGTCCAGTTGCTTAGCATATCTTTTTCCATCCTTTTAAACAGAGATGATATCTATCTTTGATAATAAGGGTTGTTTCTTGCATGCAGCAGAAAAATGAATCTTGTTTTTGCATCCATTCTGTTAGTCTGTGTCTTTTTATTGGTGAATTGAGTCCACTGATGTTGACAGTTAACCATGAGGAGCAGCATTTGCTGATTCCTGTTATTTTGTTGTTGTTGTTGGTGGTGGTGGTGGTGTGTGTATGCATCTGTGTGTTTTTCTCCTCTTTGTATTTGATGATCTGGAGTCATTTATTCCTTGTACTTTCACGGGTGTGGTTATCTTAACCTCATAGATCTCAAGAAAAAAGACTATCAAGCCAAATCATGGTCAAATTAATTAAAATAGGTAATTAATTTTTTGAAAGAAAATCATTAATTTTTGTAGTTTTTAAGGCATGATTGAAAACACTTAAAATATAATCACGTTTAAGTCTTAAATGTTGAAATATTCTTTCTATATTACTCTAATTTCTTTTTTAACTTTTTATTGGCTTTTTTTATTTCTTTTTTTAATATACCAAAACAATATTTTTATTATTTTCCTTTTTACATATACATTTATATTATTACACATACATACAATAAACTACCTACAGCAGAAGAACCATGAAACAATCAGGAGTTATGTAAATGTTATATTCTTAGTGTTTGGGCTGTTTGTATTTGGCAGCCTTGAAGAAAACATCTTTCCTATCTTGGTGCATCTAAAATTCTGAATGTAAATCAATATCTATCATAGCTCATCATTATCAGCTTAAAACATCTATCTAGACCTAAAAACATCTTAACCTCTAAACAACTAAGCTTAATGGTAAAACTAAACCATCAGAGACTAGAGAAGGAATAAAATTAATTACCTGAGTAAGCAAGAAGTGCAGGTTAACAGCTTCCAAAATGAAAAAAAAAAAAAAAATGACAGCGACAGTTTGGTGCCTGGACAGTCACCCAAAACTCTATATAACATTGAAGCATCATCTTCAGCCTTCTGGCCCAGTACACCTGACAGACATATTTGTGAGGCAGGAACTACTGAGAACTTGCTTACCCTGTCTGGGCAGAGTTTGCCTGTTGACTCTGTGTGCATACCAGCTTAAAGCAAAAAATTAATTAAAACAAGCTTTTTAAACAATATATGTACATGGACTGTCTCTCTCCTAAAGACGGGGTTCAAGAGATCAGCATTGAATATGGGTACAATAAGGGCTTTTAAAGTCCAGGAGTAAGGGTTTTCCAAATGGGGGATTTGGCAGGCAAACAGGCAGGGTTATAGAAGCAGATAATAAGCATAACAAGTTGCTCATAACATCCTCCTGAAATAAAGACATGGTTGCAAGGTAGACATAACAAGGTGGCCATAATATATGGTGGTCATAATAATCTTTTAAAGCAAAAGCATGGTTGAAGTTTCCTGGAACAGAATCACTAGTAGTTAAAGTTTCAAGCGGAACAGAGCAGAATCCTTGAGAAACAAATTAAATCATAAATAGGAGTGAACCCAGCTTGTCTTTTCTATAAGATAGCTTTCAAGCCTAAAATGAAGGCAGGTGGTCCAGCAGTTAACCTCCGTAAATAGTTTTTCTTCTATCACCTTCTTTTGGGCTATATTTGTATATAGACATTGCTTAAACTTGGTTTTATTGTGGTTTTACTTATATTATTTCTTCCATCTATTTTGACTGAAAATGTTGCTACATATAGTAGTCTGGGATGGTATTTGTGATCTCTTAGAGTCTAGAGAACATCTCTCTAGTCCCCTCTGGCTTCTAGCATCTCCACTGAGAAGTCTTTATATGTTACATGGTCTTTTTCCCCTGAAGCTTTTAGTATTCTTTCTTCATACTGCATGTTTAATGTTTTAGTGCTTAAAGAGGCATTCCTTTCTAATACAATCTACTTGGTCTTCTGTATGCTTCTTGTATTTTAATAGGCATCTCCTTCTTTAGGTTAAAAAGGTTTTCTTCTATAAATTTGGTGAAAACCTGTTCCTTACATTTGACTAAGTTCCTTCTTCCTCTATTTCTATTATTATGATATTTGGTCTTTTCATGGTTTCCCAGATTTTCTGGATGATTTGTGCCAGGTTTTTTGTTTTGTTTTGTTTTGCTTTGCTTTTTTAAGATTTATCATTTTCTTTGACCAGGGTATCCATTTCTTCTACAGTGTCTTCAATGCCTGAGATTCTCTTTTCCATTTACTGTATTCGTTTGGTGAGGGTTGTCTCTAATGTTCCTGATCAAGTTCCTAAATTCTTCATTCCCATATTTACCTAAGGTCTGGTTTTCTTTTTTTTATAATTGTTAAGTTTACTTTCTAATTTATTCACTTTACATCCTGATCATAGCCCCTATCCTCATCTCCTCCAAGTCCCATGCTCCCTCCCACTTTCCCCACTCCCCCTTCACTAGTCCTCAAAAAGGGGAAGCCGTCCTGCCCTACCAACTGACTCCAATCTATCAAGTCTCATTAGGTATGCCTGATACCTCTTCCTCTGACAAAGCCAGGAAGAAGTGATTGAAGAGAGGAGGCATTGGAGTCCATGGCCAAGACAGCCCCTGCTCCCCTTACTAGGGGACCAACATGAAGACTGAGTTTCTTATGGGCCTAGGTCCTCTTCATGCATGGTCCTTGGTTGGTTTATCAATTTCCACAGGCCCCCCTGAGCCCAGATTTGTTGGCTCTATTGGTCTTCTTGTAGAGCTCCTGTCATTACTGGGCCCATCTGTTTCCCACCCACCTCTCACTCTTCTATAGGATTACCTATGTTCACCCCAAAGTTTGGCTGTGAGTCTCAGCATCTGCTTCAAACCCTTTGTGGGTGGAGTCTTTCAGAGGACATTTATGGTAGGCTCCTGTCCTGTTCCCTCTCTTTATCTACTTCGAGTATCTATTCTATTTGCCTTTCTGAGTGAAAATTAAGCATCTTCCCTAGGGTTCTCCTTGTTACTTGACTTTTTTAGGTCTGTGTATTATAGTATGGTTATTCTGTATTTTATGGCTAATATCTGACATCACAGGCTCTAAGATCAACAATTAATAAATGAGACCTCATGAAACTTAAAAGCTTCATGACACTGTCAATAAAACAAAACAACAGCATACAGACTGGGGAAAAAACCTTTACCAACCCTACATCTGACAGAAGGCTAATGTCAAAAATAGATAAAGAATTCAAGAAATTAAAACACCAACAAACCAAATAATCCAATTTAAAAATGGTGTACAGACCTAAACAGAGTTTTCTCAACAGGTTGGGTTTTCTTTATTGATATTTCTACCTTCAAGTCTTGAACTATTTTATTATCTTTTCCCACTGTTTGTGATTTCAAAGATTTCTTTAAGGGATTTATTCATTTCTTCTTTTAAAAGCTCTATCATATTCATAAAGGCTATCTTAAGACCTTGTCTTATGATTCAGTTATGTTATAATACCCAGAGCCTATGGTGGAAGTGTTGCTGAGCTCTAGTGATACATGTTGTCCTGGCTGTTATTGATTGTGTTTTCAGAATGGTGTCCAGGCATCTTGTTTTAGGAAGATTGTAACTGTGAGTGCTGGTTCCTAGTCTTGTCTTTGTTGGGTGGAGGATTTGTTCCTTGGTTTCTATTGCCCTCTCTAGTTCTTAGAAAAGTGTGGTGGCTGTGTGTCACCTGGCAGTAAGTTCTTCTGGGGTCCTGATAAGTGTGGCCATTCCAGATAAAATATGTTTCTAGGTATTGGGCAATGACACTTAGCAATGGGGATGTCTTAGGAGAGGGGTACTGATGGGATCTACTGGAGGAAGGAAAGCAAAGTTTTCCTTCAGGCTTTGCATAATCCCCTGAAATGGGGCCAGAGAGTAAGACGGGCCTACAGCAGGTGGTCTGCCAAAGAGCTGGGGATGAGACTGGAGGTTACACACAGAGGAGAGTAGGTATCTGAAGCCAGTCTATTGGCTTTGCTGGCCTACTTGCTTCTCTGGCAGTCTTCCTTGCAGGTTCCAAGAGAAGGCCTGATGGAGTTGAGGACTGGGATGAAGCAATGGGCTGGGGGAAGGAAATTGGAGAGAAAGATCTATATCACCCACTAGAGATGGGGGCAGAAAGGGGAAGAGAGCTGTGGCAAGTGGTCTGTTACAGAGCTGGGAATAAGACTGGAGGACTGGATTTGGAGGAGAAGAGGAAGAGGTAAAGACCTACAGTTAGCATATCCACTTCCCAAGCCGAACGCTGTATAATTGTTTACCTTATTGTATTGGTAGATTAGGTAATTCTGCTACTGTTTATTTGCGTTGGTGGATTAGGTAACTGCTACTATTTATTACAAATACTACATTAAATGAAATACCAAGCATTCCAATTGGGATAGAACATCACAAAGATTCCTTGACCTGCACAGCTGTGCTTACTGAGGATGTATGGACAGAGCGGTCAGACTTCCTGAATGCAGAGACGTTTGATCTTTACAGCAGAAATTCTTGAATTAACATAACCGTGGATTCAGCCTGCACTTTTCATGTCTCTGTCTGTACTCAGGAGTGTGTACTTGAGATTTTCAAATCATTCCCAGAATAATTCAAAATAGCCCTCAGCAAGTCTATTAGTTAGGAGAGGTTAGGGATGCAGAACTGAAAAAAGGAAATCAAAAATCAATAAGATAATGTGAATTTATAATGGTAAACTTTATTTGAGGAAAATAGAAATATGATGAAAATTTATAAACAAGTAATAACCACTTTTCCAGACATTCCTAGCAAAAGTGTTCTTTACACTTAATATTTCCTCTCCTCCCTGTCAGTTATGCTCAGCTCTTAAGTGCTTCCTTTCTGCATGTATAGTTCTTCACATATGTACAATGGAGATAAACACTCAAAATCAATAAACTAGACAGATAAAACTATATTAATAATGTTCAGGGAAATCATCTCTATGTTGTCTTGATTGCTGAATAAGTATTTCCACAGTGGTCTGGTTTCCACTTTGAGTGTTAGGCTCTCCCAGAACCCAGCAGCAGAACACAAGCTCAGGAAAGCCTGTGAATCATGGTGTGCACGAAGAGTTGTTGTCAAAGTCAAAAAGCTGTAGTGCCTGCATCTAGGCTACACTAATTATATAAAATCCTGGCTTGTGGCAACAATACAGATGGACTGATGGTACGGTCGACACTAGTTCCTGGATCAGCCATTGTAATGTGTTTATCAAGGACCATGCATGGACTGGACCCGGCCCCCTACACATGTGTAGCAGATGTGCAGTTTGATCTTCATGTGAGTTCCCTAGTGAGTTGAGTAGGTGCTGTTTATGGCATGGACTCTGTTGCCTGCTTTCAATCACTCCCCTTTGGAGGGGCTGCCTTGCCTGGCCTCCGTGGTTGATGATGAGCACGGTCCTAATGCAACTTTATTTGCTGGGGTGGGTTGGGAGACTCTCCTTTTCTGAGGAGAAGTAAAGAGGGAATAAGAAGAAGATGATGGGAGGGGACACTAGGAGGAGAAGATGGAGGGAGCTACTATCAGGTTGTAAAGTGAATATATAAATTCGGGCAGGGTGAGAAAGAAAAAAAGAAGGAAGGAAGAAATAAACAAACACAGAAAGAAGAGAGAGAAACAGAGAGGTGAGAACAAATATAGCCCAAGCCTCTGCCATTTGAGAGAGCCATGGAGAACATTACAAAAATCACCCCAATCTTACCCTGGCACTCACGAGTCCAGAAACCATAGTATGTGAAGGTTTTCTTGCTGCTTACTCTTCCTCAAAAAGTTTTAATTAAAACAATTATGGGATTTCTCTTCCCCCAAGGAAACATGAATTTGATTTTATAACTCAGCCACAGAAACAGTAGAATTCAATTTGAAATTTTTGAACAGAGTCTTCAGCAACACCTCTATTTCATAAACTGAAGTACACCTCAAAATACACAGACTGCCGCAAGCTCCAAGGAGAACATCAAAAGTAATTTGGAAAAGAGAATTGATGTTTGTGTGAAAAGTAGCATCATTTAACACATTTGGCTTGCCTAAGGAAAGAACAACTTACAAGTACACCTCCCTTGAACTGTAAGCACCACAAAGACTTCAAATAGAATGCCTGCAAAGTCAAGAAAACTTAAATGCAGGTTGGCAACAAGAAAATGAGCATCTATATATCATCATTGCCCTCTGGGATGAATCAAAATAGTTGAAGTTACTCAAGAACTAACAGGAATGCGTAGAGATCCCTTATCGAACCTTCAAAGACCTAAGTAAGCTCAGTGTTCATATTTCAAAGAAGAAAGTAGAAAACAAATTGAAGAACTAAATATCCAATTTAAAGGCCTGCAATTGTTTTCTGACCACTGTCAAGACCTGCGAAGCTTCTCACAATTGCTATATTTTTATTCTGGAAATTAATTATATCATTTCCACCCTCTCTTTCCTTCTCCAAACCTTCCCATAAACCCTTCTTTCAAATTCAAGTTCTATTTTTTTCCTTAATTGTTACAGGCATATACATATAGGAATTGATAATTCTAAACATAACCTGCCCAGAGTGTACACTGTTAATTGTATGTGCATTTTCAGGAATGACCATTCAGTACTGAATAACCAATTGGTGTGCTGTTTCCTGTGGAAGGCTGCTTCTCCCACTCTCAGCATGTCTTAGTTGCCTCTACTTCTTTCCAGAATAAGACTCCATTTGCACAAGGATTTAGAGCCGACTGGACTTCATTGGTCTACAAGACTTCTGCACAGCTAAAAATAAATAAATAATCAAATGAATGAAGAGGAAACCCACAGATTGAGAGAATCGTTGCCAGTTGTACATCTCATAGAGCATTGGTATTCAGAACAAATAACACTTTTTAGAAATTTCTAAGCCTTTTCCTTTTCTTTTGAGAATTCTCTGTTCAGATCCTAGGCCCATTTTTCTTTCTTTTTTTCTTTTCTTTTCTTTTCTTTCTTTTTTTTTTTTTGTGTGTGTGTGTGTGTGTGATTAACTTTCTTTTTTTTTACACATTTTTATTGAAAAATAAAATAATTCATATTACATCTTATTTCTATCCCATCCCATACATCCTCCCATTCCTCCCTCCCTCCCACTTTCACCCCAGTCCCCTTTCCCTATGACTATGACTGAGGGGGACCTCCTCCCCCTGAATATGGTGCTAGGGTATCAAGTCTCTTCTTGGTAGTCCACTATCCTTCCTCTGAGTGCCATTGGGCCTCCCCCACAAAGGGACATGGCCAAATATAGGGCACCAGAGATCCTGTGAAAGTCAGTCCCCAGGCTCCACTTAACTGTGGAGAATGTTCTGTCCCTTGGTTAGATCTGGGTAGGGCTCAAATAGGCTATTTGGAGTGTTCTGTTTTTTACTCTTTGATTTTTTTTTTTTTCAGTTTTCATATATTCAGGAAGACCTTTACGACACCTACACCATGTAGGTGCATGTTTTCTTCTACAGTGTCAGTGTTTCAGGTTTTACATTTGTGTTTTGGATCCATCTGGAGTTATTTTTGTGCAAGGTGATAGGTACATATTTAATTGTATTTTTTAAATGTGGATATTTAGTTTTCCTAGCACCATTTGGAGAAGATGATTTCTTCAGCTCATGTTTTTGGCATCTTTGTCAACCACTAAAAGTTTGAAGTTATGTATACTCATCTTTGGTTTTTCAGTTTTGTTTCATTAGTCTACATGTCTGTTTGTGCCAGTACCACACTGTTTTTATAACTTTAGCTCTGTAATATATCTTAGTATCTATAGTGGTAATCCTCCAACACTGTTCTTTTCGTTCAAGATCATTTTGGATATCCAAGGTCCTTTGTGGTTCCATATTGATTTTAGGATACTTTTTTTTTTCTATTTCTATGAGGAATGAGAGTGGAATTCCATTTGGAATCGGATTGAATCTATAAATTGTTGTTGATAATATGGTCATTTTCAAAATATCAATTCTACCAATTGATGAACCCTGCATCTCTCTCCATTTGCTAGTGTGTTTCCATTTCTTCAAAGATAAGTTTTCGTTGTAGAGGTACCTGAATTCCTTGGCTGGATTTATTCCTAGATATTTTATTGTCTTTGAGATTATTGTGAATGTGTGTGTGTCCGTGATATGTGTGTGTGTGTGTGTATGTGTGTGTGTGTGTGTGTGTGTGTTTCGCATATAGAAAAGCTATTTATTTGTGTAAGTTGATTCTGTATCCTAGCATATTACTGATGTTTTATTGTTTCTAGGAGCATTCTGGTAGAATTTTTGGAATCTATAATGTACAGCATTATGTCATCTGCAAAAGAGGATAGTTTGACTTCTTCTCCTATAGGTATCCCCTTAATTTTCTTCTTTCATTTTATTGCTCCAGCAAGTACTTTGAGCATAATATTGAAGAGAAGTAGGGATAGTGGAAACCCATGTCTAATTCCTGCTTTCAGTAGGATTGCTTCAAGCTTTTTTTTCCTAAAGATTTATTCATTTATGTAATTTACGCATATGAGTGCTCCATTTGTATATGTGCATGCATGACAGAAAAGAACATCAGATCCCATTATAGATGGTTGTAAGCCACCATGTGGTTTCTGGGAATTGAACTCAGGTCCTCTGGAAGAGCAGCCAGTGCCCTTAACCACTGAGCCATCTCTCCAGCCCCACTTCAAACTTTTTTAGGCTGGTGAAAGTGATTTCTCATATACAGCTTTTATTATGATGAAATATATTTCCTCTAGTCCTACATTCTCTAGAACTTTTATCATGGAGGTGTGTTGAATTTTTGTCACAGATTTTTTTTCTGTGTTTATTGAAATGACCATGTTATTTTTGTCTGTAAATCCATCTATATGGTTTATTACATTTACTGACTTGTATAGGTTGTACCATCCCTATATTTGGTGGATAAAGCCAACTTGGTTATGGCAAGAAATCATTTTGATGTATGTCTGTATTCTCTTTCTAAATATTTTATTGAACATTTTTGTGTCTGTGTTCATCAGGGATGTTGGCTTATAATTTTCTTTGTTGTTGTTGTTGTTGTTGTGTCTTTACTGGTTTTGGTACTAGAGTGATAGTGGTTTCATAGATGAAGTTTGGGAGTGCTTCTTCTGTTTCTGTTCTTTTGACTAGCTTAAGAAGGATTAACTGTAGATGGTTAAAAGTCTGACAGAATCATGCTGAGAATCTCCAGACTTCTTTTTAAGATGGAAGGCTTTTTATTTCTATTTGAATCTCCTAATTTGTTATGGGTCTGTTTAGTGTAGTGGATGTAAAGATGTTTTTGTTCTGATCCCAAGTATGGGATGGGAAACTGCATCATGTGAGGGCATGTGGTGTTGGTCTACTAGAAAGAGAACTGCCTCATGGTCTTTTCCAGTAGAAAAGTATCCTGTGTGGACCATGGAAGGGTATATAAATAGCCCAAATAGCAAAGCTCAATCACTTTTGCATTACTTCATATCACTTGGCTGTTCTTCACTCCACTTCAAGACACTCATAGAAAGAAACTCTCCAGAGAATGCTTCGAGCTTTGTGATTCAGCAATTGTGGTCACTTTTGCTGAATTGCTGGTTTGCTGTCTGATGGGTCTGCTGGAGTCCTGACGAATAAGAGTAGAATTACCTCCAAGGAACTGAGTCTAAAAAGGTCAACTTCTCCTCTCCGTATTAACCTCCTTCCTCTCCTATCTAGAGTAGGTGGGTTGGAAGGAAGGTAAAGGCATTAAAGAACTGAAAATAAAATAAGTTTTAAAAGGTCAATATCTACAGTTTAAGCTGCTGATTTGTTGGCTTAACTTTCATGATTTGCTTGAATCTAGAAAATCATCCATATTCTTTTGGGTTTTCCAGTTTAATGGACTAGAAGTTTTTAAAGTATTCCCTTATAATAATCTAAATTACTTTGGAGTCTGTTGTAACGTTTCTCTAATCATTTTCCTGGTTCTGTTTATTTGGGTCTTCTTTCTTTTCTTTCTTTCTTTCTCTTTTTCTTTCTTTCTTTCTTTCTTTCTTAGGCCAGGGGTCTGTCAATGATAATCTTTCAAATAACTAGCTCTTATTATTTTGTAATTTATATTGCTTTCTTTTATCCTATTTCATGGATTTCTGCTCTGGCTTTTATTATTTCTTGGAATTGACTGGTTTTCGATTTGGCTTCATTTTGTATTGCCAAATTTTGGGGCTGCATCATTAAGCACTTATTTGTTCTTTCTGGTTTTTTGCTTTTTGTTTTTGTTTTTGTTTTTTTTATGTAGGTGCTTAGAACTATAAAATGCTCTCATAAGACTACTTTCAATGTGCCCCAACGGTTTTGTTGTGTTTTCATTTTCATTTATTTCCAGAATTCTTTTCTTTCTTGGTTTTTGTTTCTTTGACCTAGTCAGCACTCAAGAATGACTTGTTTAATCTTCATGAGCTTGTTATTCATTAGAAATTTGTTTGCTCTCAAATTCAAGTTTTATTGTACTATGATTGGATAGGATACAAGGAGTTATTTCAATCTTTTGAATTTATAAAGATTTGTTTTGTGTCTCAGGATGTGGTCTATTTTACAAAAGTTTCCATATGAGTAGAATGTGTATTCTGTGTGTCTGTGTGTGTGTGTGTGTGTGTGTGTGTGTGTGGATTATTATGTATATATCTTTTAAGTCCATTTGATGTATAACTAATTCTGATGCTTCTGTTTATTTTTGTCCATATGATCTGGCTATTGGAGAAAGTCAGGTACCAAGATCACCTACTCTTAATGGATTGATGTTAGTCTGTGTCTTTAAATCTATTAGTAAATTTTTTAGTGAAATTGAGAATCCCAGAGTTTAGTGGATATATGTTTAGAATAGTAAGGTCTTCTTGGCTAACCATACCCTTGATTAGAATAAGGTATTTTTCTTTATCTCTTCTGATTAGATTTAGTTTGAAATCTATTTTGACAGGTATTAGAATCATGGCATCTGCTTGATTCCTGGTCCTATTTAATTGGAGTACTTTTGCCCATCATTTTAAGACAGCACATATTTTTCAAGCTCAGATGTGTTTCTTGGGTTTTTTTTTCTTTTATTAATTACTCATTTTACATCCTGGTCATAGCCTCTCCATCCCCTCTATCCAGTCTCACCCTCCCTCCCTGTTTCCCCTAACCCTGAGATAAGGAAAGCCCCATCTATCCACTCCAGCATATCAAGTCACATCAAGACTGAGAACATCTTCCTCCCCTGTGTCCTGGCAAGGTATCCCCACAAGGGAAAAATGATCAAAAAGCAGACAACAGACTCCATATCAGAGTCATCTCTCACTCCTCTTATTAGAAGACCCAAAATCTGACCAGACTGCCCATTGGTTGCATCTGTGTAAAGGGCCTAAGTCAAGTCTTTGTATGGTATTTGGTTGGAGCTTCAGTCTCCACAGCGCTCCTCATCCCACCCTTGGACCCTGGCTCTTTTGCTCTTGTGGAGCTCCTATCCCCGCCCCCCAAGTCATTCTACACACATACCCACTCTCTCACTCCCCCTCCCTCCCTCCCTCTGCCCCCCCCCTTCTTTCTCTCTCTCTCTCTCTCTCTCTCTCTCTCTCTCTCTCTCTCTCTCTCTCTCTCTCTCTCTCTCTTTTCCACAAGACTCCCTGAACTCTTCAATGTTTGGCTGTGAGTCTCTGCACATCTCTTCCCATCAGCTGTTGGATGGAGCCACTTAGAGGACAGCTATGCTAGGCTCCTATCTGCAAGCATAGCTGATTATCTTTTAAAGCTCTCTCCCATGGGGTAGGTCTCAGATTGGGCCAGGCATTGGCTGGACATTTTTTTAATCTCTGCTTTATTTTTGTCCTTGCACATCTGGTAGGCAGGGTAAGTTTTGGGTCAAAGTGTTTGCGGGTGTACCCCTCCCTCCACTAGGAGTCATGCATGTCTAGTTAGAAGGTGGTCTCTTCAGTCTACATGGATCCTGCTACTAGGCGTCTCAGCTGGAGTCAACCTTGTATCCTTTTAGGAGGCTACCTTGTCCTAGGTCTCCAGCTTGTCACAAAGATGCCCTTGCCTAAAGTTTTCCTTGTCTCTGCAAGCCCTCTGTCCTACCTCCCCCACCCTCCCTAGGTCTAATCTCCACCTTCATTTCTCTCCATGCTTCCCCTCTTACCCTGTTTCTTCTCTTTACACTGTCTATTCTATTTCCACTTCTGAGTGAGATTTAAGCATCCTGCCTTGGGTCCTCCTTGTTATTTATCTTCATTATATATACGGAGGTAGAGCTATTCTCAAATTTCTGAGAAAGTTCCAGATTCATTTCCAGAGTGGTTGTACAAGTTTACTCCCATGAAAAAAATGGAAGAGTGTTCCCATTTCTCCACATCCTCTCCAGCATGTACCGTCACTTGTGTTTTTGGTCTTAGCCATCCTGAGGTGTGTAAGATGAAATCTCAGAGTCATTTTGATTTGCATTTCCCTGGTGAATAAGAACATTGAGCATTTCTTTAAGTACTTCTTGGCCATTCGATATTCCTCAATTGAGAATTCTTTGGATAGCTCTGTGCCCAGAAAGACACACATGATATACACTCACTTCTAAGTGGATATTAGGCCAACATAGATGTCCTCTGAGAGACTTCACCTAGCAGAGGATCAGGACAGATACTGAGAATGGCAGCCAGTCTCTGGATGAAATGCTG
Source organism: Acomys russatus (assembly GCF_903995435.1). NCBI lineage: Eukaryota > Metazoa > Chordata > Mammalia > Rodentia > Muridae > Acomys > Acomys russatus. The sequence continues at coordinate 69,793,105 of NC_067137.1, forward strand.
TGAGTTCTATGGAAGAAATAGGGGTGGAAGGAGGGGGTTAGGGGCAGGTGTCAGGAGCCCCACAGGAGATTATCAAGGCTGGTGGATCTAGACGGGGGGGGGGGGGGCTGCACAAACTGGTGCACCAACCAAAGACATTGCAAGCAGAGAACCTAGACCCCCTGTGGGAGTAGCCGATGGACAGCTCATTCTCCATGTGGGAAAGGGGGGACGAGCTGGGGACTGCCTCTAACACGAACCCTGGTGCCTGTGATTTGATCACTGCCCCTTGGCAGAGAGGCCCTGTGGGAACATAAGCATGAGGGGATTACAATTGGGATATAATGCAAATAAATTATAATTAAAAAAAGAAAAATAAAAAGAAGATATGGATAATTACTTTTTATGTACCTGAGGTCTGGCAGGTCTACTCAGGACAGCTGATACAGATCTGTGAGCCAAAGGCTGGGTCTGTGAGTCTCTGGAACTTGGAGTTGTTCCTGGAGTGGCAGGGTTATCTGGAAGGTCTGAGGCTGGAACACTGTCTGGCTGCTTGGATATCCTCTGGGGAAACACAAAGAAATGCTGGTGTTTCAGAGACAGCAGCTTGGCTACTTATTCACTCAGTTCCTGCTCTCCTGGTAGGTACTCAGAGTCCATGCACACTAGGCTCTGCCATCTTGTGACCAGTCTTTATGTGCACCTACTGTCCAGCAGGACCCCAAAAGTAGAGGTGTAGAACCATGAACCGAAGGCTGGATGACTCTGTGTCCCTTGGGCTCAGAAGCCATCCATGGGGGTCTATGACTATGCCTCCCTAGCTCCCAGGATCCCTCCTTTCACCCAGGAAGCACAGATGTTGGCGGTTAGGAGACCGCAGCCGGGCTACATGTTTGGGCCGCAGTCTCTGATCTCCTGGTTCTCAGATAGTGTGCATGCTGTGTGCCACCATCTTGAATCCTCCCAGATGTTTCTTTCAGACAACAGATAAATGAATTCTGTGTTTTGATCCACCCATTCAGCCTCTGTCTTTTGATTGTAGAATTGAGGCCATTGATTAAAGTTTTTGTTGTTTTTGTTGTGTTAATTGCAGTCATTGTGTTGTTGGGTATTTTTGTTTGTGTTCTCAGTAGTATTTTGTGTTTTGAAATTTTATGTTTCATATTTCTTTCCATAGTCTCTGTTATGCTCATTGCTCTCTTTAGACAAAAATATTGTTTTGTGTATTTTCTTTAGGTTTGGTTTGTTGTGTACAAATTGTATAGGTTGTTTACAACATGAAAACTTTTTTTTAATTCTGCTTCAATTATGGCAGCTAGTTTTGCTGGGTGTATTAGTCTACTGTATCTGTCATAGTCATTTACACCTTTGAATGCTCTGTTCCAGACTTCTGAATTTCATAGTTTCTATAGAGAAGTCAGCTATTATTTGGATGAGTTTTCCTTTATATGTGACTTATATTTTTTTCTTTTAATGCTTTTAGTATACTCTTATTATTATGTATACTTACTTAATGTTTTAACTGATATGCTGTGGGGTTTTTCTTTTTTGGTCTATTTGATGCTCTGTGTGTTACTTGTAGATGTGTGGGTGTGTCATTCCTTAGTTTGGGGAGATTTTTTTTCCTATCAGCTTGTTGAAGACCTCATTATATTTACTTGGGATACTTCTGTCCCTCATCTATAATTCAAGCCTATAGTTCAAAGGCTTGTGGGATTTTTCCCAAGAGATCCCATGTTTTCTGTATGTTTGTTTCCTGTTTAAAAAAAAAAAACACTCCTTGTTTATTTGGCCTAGGTCATCTATTTTGTCTTTAAATCATGGTATTCTATCTTCTGCTTGAATACTTCTACTTGTAAGGTTTTCCTCTGAGTTTTCTAGTGAGACTATTGGGTTTTTCAATTCCATTTCCATTTCAGCTTGAATTTTCTTCATTGTTCCTTTCTCATTGTTGAATTCTCTTCTCAAGTCTTGCATTGTCATCATTTCCTTCATCAGTATGTTTGTGTTTTCTTGGCATCACTCAGGTGTTTGTTCTCCTTATGTTCTTTCTCCTTAATTGCACTGAGATGTTTCTTTGTATCTTCCTTAAACTCCTTGAATTATTTGATGATGTTTATGACTGCTCTTTTAAATTCTGTGTCCTGAGTTTTGTCTAGGTAATTTTTATTGGAAAATATGTCTATAGGACTGATATATTCTGAGTAGAAGATACTGCCTTGATCTTTCATATTATTTGCATTTTTGTGATTAGATCTGGATGTGTGAAGTTTTTTGTTAGTCCTAAGTCTTATATAGACAAAGCACATTGGGGCAGAAGAGAAGATGTACAGAGTGACTGAGCCTAGGGATTGGAAATGGTTTGGGTGGAATGAAGCCAGCTAGACAAAGGGGACTGGGGTTGTGTACAACCTGTGCTTTCTGATTCAAGCCTGAAGCATGCAAGTAGATATGGCTGAGTAAAAAGGTTGCATGTGGTATGGGAGGAGGCTGGTGGTTTTAGCATATGTCAGAAGGATCCTGGCAAAAATCCCAGAAAGTAGTTGCAAAACAGGTGAGAGGGTGAAAATAGCCAGACTAGGCCAGGATACTAGATTTAGGACCCAGGTTAGATCTGGCAGGTTAGGGAGAGTGAAAAAGACTCACTGAGCTATATTCTGATAAAGAATTTGGGATATCTGGCTATGGAGAGAATGGATATAGTGCAGGTCTGATCTGTTGGTGATAGAAGGTAGATGTGGTTCTGATGGAAGCCTAGAGGTAAGTTGCACACTGGCAGAGTTGGCCAGACAAAGCTGGTGCACTGAATGTGAGACCAAGTCTAGGTCAGCCAGGTTGAAGAAAAGTGTGAACAGAGAGGGTGTGGGTGACTCACCAGTCTAGACCCTGGAGATGGATATGGGAGTCTGGCTGAGTGGGGAGGTTGGAGCTGAAAGGACCTGTCCTTTCTAATTCCTTAAATGCTCCTGCTTCTGCTCAACTTTTAGTCCAGTGGCCGCCCTGTACAGTCTCTGCAACCTGACTGAGAAGAGGAAGAAATGAAAGACCTAGGTTAGTCAGGTCACAAAGACAAGTAAGGGTATCCCCCTGCCTCAGGACCCTCTGGGCTACTTCTAAGAGCCAGGCCACAAAGGATGGGCACAATTCTTCCATGCCCTGGTGAATGTCAGTTAGATACAAGGTTTTTGTCCCCTTTGGTGGGCAATGCTATCTATACCCATAGAAGAGCTAAGATCATTGGTTGTTGAGCTTACAAAGGATGATATAATTGCCTCTCTTTTGTATCCTGAAAGACAAGCCAAACAAGGCTAGATTCCCCTAGGATTCAGTTTGACAGAGTCTGCCCTTCTGTGAGGAAACAACAGCAGATCTATGGAATCACGTACAAGACACCATAAACAGAAAGTTTAAAAAATGGAAATATGTCTGGGTTCTTTGGTTGTGTATCTATCCCCTCATTTTTCTCCTACTTTTTACCAAGTAGCCAAATTTACTTACCCCTCCTTTAGAAAGGAAGAGCATGTTTCCTGAGGATAGACTGGTCACCTCCTACTCAGATAGCTAGACCATCTCCTTAGTCATAGAACTGGTGAAGCTCTAATGTTTTGCCTTACTTCCCCATCCCTCAAAATCTCCTTCAAAGTCCAAGCATTTAATTGCCTAACTCTAGATTCTGATAGTCCTGTGTTTTACACCATGAGCGTAGACATGCATTCCCTCACCTGACCAAATTCAAGCTCTCTGTAGGCAGTGTCCCGGCTCAGGTAGGTGCCACTGGCATGACCTACGTAGCTTTAGAATTAATCTGACAGGAGTAACAGGGAACAAATAAATGCCAGGAACATACACAGAAAAGCTGTGATCTGATGGACCATGATCTCTGATGGAGACCCACCAGCAGCAACCTGGAAACTCAGCATGTTTATAATAGACAGCACCAATGGGGGGGGGGGAGGTTAGAAATGTCAGTAGAAGATGAGCATTCTCAGTTTGCAGTCATCTGGAATGAAGAAGCTGCAGTTTCTTTCTGCACATGTTGATTTTAGCTAAAGGCCAAACGTTTCTCAATAGCCAAACACGGACCAGGGAAGATCTTGCCATTCCCCCTGAGCCTGACCTAGGGAAGGCCTTGCCATTCCAATGCGCCTCAGACATGGGGTCTTTGATATGGCCAAACTCATGTCATCTACATCCTACAGACAACCACCAGGGAATGTGATTGCTTCTTCCTTACCCTACCCCAGAAAGCATCCTCCTCTCTGCTTTGAGGGTACTATGACTCCCAGGGAGACCTGAATAAATGTGTTGCTAGTTCTCAGACTCATAGTGTTTAGTTCCGGGAGATCCTGGAAAATGGCACTCCTGGAATGGATATCATTTCTCTTAGGAAGGCCATAGCTTCCTGTGCCTTTGCAGAAGCACATGTTCATGAGTAGGCATACATGATGAGCTTGCTCATAAGTCTATGGAAAGCACTCTGCATATACCACGGGAAGCACTTTGGATGGCTGAAGCACAGCAGGGGCATACACCACAACAGCATGGAAATTATGCCCATTCATGCAGATCTCTCCAGGACCTAAAACATACACATGCGTGAAAACTGAGACATTTGGCTTTCATACCAAATTTCCAATTTGTAATACTGATATTTTTATTTGACTTGATTTCTATAATCTAAACAGTTTCATCCAAAGTATCCATTATTAGAGCAATTTTTCAATGCTAAGTAAGAATAGATTCATCCTCATCATTTGTGTTTCTACTGGAAAAAAAAAAAGCAGAGAAAAGCTATAATGATCCATGCATGCCTTCAATGGTGAAAGTCTCTGTTAAGAACCCAGAGATTTTAATTAAAGACAGTTCTGTTAACTTAAATGTTATGTCAAAATCTATGCTGTGACCTAGCCTGATGACCTATGCTTTCACCACATTGTAAATGCATGCTTTTTTCCAACCATGGCCTCATTAGTGCTCACTATGTCTAGACACTGCTCAAAGTGTTTTACACACACACACAAAAAAAAATCTATTTAATTCTCAGTAATCTATTAGGAAGCTATAATTTTTATTGCTTGCTTTAAAGAGAAGAAAAACAAGGTTTAGGTAGTAGAAAACTAGGAAGTACTACAAGGTAGGATGGAACCAGGACCATAGCTGGATCAGAACAGCTGGTTGTCTTTGCTTTTTTTTAAAATTAATTTATTTATTTACTTATTCACTTTACATTCTGTCATAACCCTATCCCTTCTCTCCTCTCCTCCCAGCTCCACTGTCCCTCCCCCTTCCCCATCCTCCTTCCCTCGTTCCTCAGAAAAAGGGACCCACCCTACCCACCCGCCCCAGCTCATCTAGTCACATTGCGACTGAGCAAGCCCTTTTCCCCTGTTGCCTAGTGAGGCAGCCCTGCCAGGGGGAAGTGATTGAAAAGCAGACAACAGAGTCCATGTCAGAGATAGCCCCTGCTCCCTTTACTAGAGGACCCACATGGAGCCGGAGATGCCCATTGGCTACATCTGTGTAGGGGACCCAGGTCCAGTCTGTGCATGGACCATGGTTGGTGCTGCCATCTCCACAAGCCCCTCTGGGCCCTGGTTAGTTGGCTTTGTTGGTCTTCTTATGGAGCTCCTGTCACCACCAGGACCTTTTATTCTTCCCCCACTTTTTTCCACAAGACTCCCTACTGTTTACCCAATGTTTGGATGTGAGTCTAAGCATCTGTTTTAAACTGCTGCTGAGTAGAGTCTTTTATAGAACAGCTATGCTAGGCTACTGTCTATGAGTATAGCAGAATATTGTTGTTATTTTTAAGATTTATTATTTATTTATCATCATGTATACAGTGCTCTGCCTGCATGTACACCTGTAGACCAGAAGAGGTTATCAGATCACATTATAGATGGTTGTGAGCCACCATGTGGTTGCCAGGAATTGAACTCAGGACCTCTGGAGGAGCAGTCAGTGCCATTAACCTCTGAGCCATCTCTCCAGCCCCCAGAATATTGTTAATAGTGTCAGGGCTTGGCTCTCTCCAATGAGGTTGAGCCGGGCTTGCTTGAACTTTCCCTCAATCTCTGTTCTATATTTATCTTTGTACATCTTGTAGGCAGGGTAAATTTGGGGTCGAAGTTTTTGTGGGTGGGTTGGTATACCTCTCCATCCATTAGGAGTCCTATCTAGTTAGAGAGTGTCCTATTCCATCTCTGACCCCTGCAACTAGAAATCTCAGCTAGAGTCACCCTCATATCCTCCCAGAAGCCTACCCTGTCCTGGGTCTCCAGCTTGTCACAGAGATGTTCCTACGCACAGTTTCTCTTCTCTCTGTAGGCCCTCTCTCTTCCCACCCCCACTCTCCCCAAGTCTGATCTCTACCCTCATTCCTCTCTATTCTCCTTCTCCTACCTTGTTCCCTCTCTTGAACCACTTCCTCTGTTTATTCTGCTTCCCCGTCTCAGTGAGATTTAAGCATCCTCCCTTGGGTCCTCCATGCTACTTATCTTCTTTGGGCCTGTGAATTGTAATATGTTTACCTTGTACTTTGTGGCTAAAATCCACTTATAAGTGAGTACACACCATTTGTGTCTTTCTGGCTCTAGGTTACCTCGTTTGGTATGATCTTTTCTAGTGCCATCCATTTGCCTGCAGATTTCATGATTTCCTTGTTTTTAATAGCAGCTTTATTCATAATAGCTTGAATCTGGAAACAACCTAGATGTCCCTCAACCAAGGAATGGATAAGGAAATTCTGATACATTTACACAATGGAATACTACTCAGCTGTCTTTGCTTTCAGTTCTACCTGAGAGTAGCAGGCACCATGGAGCAGCTTAAATGTATCAGAGAAGAAAATGACAAGAGACTAAGAGGAAGACGTGTTGCAAAAGAGAAACGCAGCAATCCCTAGATGTCCAAGTGCTCAGAGTTTGTCTGTCCACGTGAACACTGCCTCCAACCTCTGCCTCAGTTACAAAATACAGCATAGTCTTAGATTCTTGTCCCATATCAGAATCTGTGTATCTTAATGGAAGCCAAGAGATGGTATACATTTACTACCAAAAAAAAAAAAAAAAAAAAAAAAAAAGATATAACGACATGTTGTCCCAAGGCCATCATATAATATCTGTGCTGCTAAGTTGAGGAAATACCACTCTGGTCTGATGATGTTAAGATAACAGCATTTCTGGCAGACTTGGGTATTACTCAGATGTCATAAATATCTCATTCCACCCTTTCCTGCCTGTGCACTCCAGTCTGTTTCCTTGTGTGTGCTTTGAACTTTGCTAAGCATGAGAAGAGTTATTTGTGGAGAGGATGTGGAAGGAGAGGTTACCCCAGCCTGTAACAGCCTCTGCCAGGACTGAAGCATTAGCCTCTGTGTCTAGAGCTCTTTCCTATAAATTGCATGGTATGCCCAAGCAGCATTTCTCTACAGCACTCTCCTGTTCTGAGTTACTGTCTTCCACTAGATGTGATGTATGTGGCTATTGTAGGCACTAAAGAAGGCTAGGAGAGTCATTGCCAACCATGCTTTCCCCGGACTAGCCTGATATTGCCACCAAAAGTCTTATGACCTAGGATACCTCTCAGTTTTAAGAAAACTGAAATTTTGATCTGTTACCCTTGTTGACTGCTAATTTGGGTGCAGGATTGGCATAAAGATGTGTGAGAGTGTGTTTTCTTCTTTTAAATTATTTTCTCCAACACAGAGAAGAGCTGTTATCAACTGCTATTTTTATACCAAAGAGTGACGAAATTTAGTTGCTTACTTCATATAGGCAGAACAGTTGCTATGGAAACAATGAGTGCCAAACTTGATTGTACAAACAAAAAAATCAGCAAACATTTCAGTGTTTGCCTCATACTGCTAGGTATTTGTACTTGCTACCTGGGGGCTGAGCCCATTGCATGGTGAAATCCCATTATAGCACTTTGACATAATTACTTACCTTTCAGAATAGCATTACCAACATATTTGGAAATGGACTCGTTATCTTATTTACAACTAGTATTCCAAGCATATTTTTCCTCTGAGAGAGTTTTTAAGGTGTCAGTTTAATTCTGGGAGCCAGAATTGTAAACTCCCTATGGACAGCATATTTGAGAAGTTGCTGAATTTCTCATACAAAGGCTGTACCTAGCATCTAAAGCCACCGTTATAGGAATGGTCTGCACATTTCCATAGGCTGAATTAAGACTGTAGCATTACTTACTATTGTAGCCTTACCTTGCCTAATAAGGGATTTTAAAAAGGCTTTAAAAAAAATTGGTGGATTAAAAAAAATAGTGAATAAAGCAAGCAAGACAGGAATAAGATAAAGGTATGGGGAAGTGGAATAAATTTGCACCAGGAATAAGGATAATTAAAAATAAATGTATGCCAAGACATTGCTTATCCTTGCAAACTTCTAAATCTGGAAAACAATTGTTCTTCTGACCTATGTATCAAGAAATTCAAAAGGGAAATTTGTTATTTGCTATAATTCTGAGTCCATATGGTAAAACCAAAACAGTTACCTATAAATCACATAAGCATACTGTCCTGGTTTGATCCTCTGCTGTGATAAAACACTGACCATAACCAACTTGTAGAGGAAAGAGTTTATTCAGCCCACAGGGTAGTCTGACACTGAGGGAAGCCAATGCAAGACCTACAGTAGAAACTACGGATGGACGTTGCTACAGGCTTTCTTCTCCTGGATTGTGCAGCTACCTTTCTTATACAGCCTAGGCCCACCTACCCAAGTATGGCATAACCCTCAGTGAGATGGGCACTCTCACATCAATCAATAACCAAGGAAATGCCCCCGTAGACATGCCTACAGGCCAATATGATAAAAGCAATTCTTCAATTGAGACTTGCTCTTCCCAGGTGTGTCTAACTTTGTGTCAAGTTGAGAGACTGTAACCATAACTCATACTGATGAAGAAATGAAAGATATCTGCCATATAGTCTCCACAAAATGGACACTAAAGTGACAAATATTCGAGGCAACGAGCAACCATCTCACCTAAGATCATTGTGTAGGTGGAGGTGTAGTGGATACAAACATGTTTTTGTTTTGATTACAAGTGCCGATGTGAAACAGACTTGTGTGAGGGTGTGCAGTGTTTTTCCACCAGAAACAGATTTCTGAGAGGGTACATGGCATTTGTCTACTAGAAGAGGAACTGCCTCTTGTGGAGGCATTGTCTTTGACAACTAATAAACAGCCTAATACTCTGAGAGGAGGTATATATAGATGAGCTTAAAGCCAGAGACTTGGCTTTTTGGCTTGGGGATTGCTTCCCATTGTTTGCCTGTTCATCACTCCACTTCCAGCTGCTCCTAGAGAAAAACAGTCCAAAGAATGCTTCGAAGTTCTGCTGTTGCTCTGAGTCTCCGCTGTTGTGGTTGCAGTCACCTTTGCTGGATTGCTGGTTTGATGTTTAACAGGTCTGCTGAAATCCCGAGGACAAAAAGTAGAATTGCTCCAAGAAACTGATTCTAAAAAGGTCTACTTCTCTGTTTCCATTAATCTCTTTTCTCTTCTATCTAGAATAGGTGGGTTGGAAGAGAGGTGTAGGCATTAAAGAACCCCAAATAAAGTAAGATTGAATGCCCGAAATTTGTGGACAAATGGATTGATCTAGAAATTATCATAATGAGTGAGTTCACCCAGAAGCAAAAAGAGACAAACGGTATATACTCACTTATATCAAGACACTAGTCCAAGGGATACATCCCATGAAAAACTTTACTTACCAGGAAAGTGGGTCAGAGGAGAGGACATCCTATTGAGACTTTAGGTGAGAGTAGCACGGAAGAATGGGGAAATAGTAGGATCCACAGGGTCCTGGAAACCTACAAGAAGAACTTTATGACAGGCGGATCTGGGTCCTGGGGTGCTCCTCAAACTAAAGCACCAGCCAAGGAGAATATAGGCAGTAAACTTCGAACTCCTACCAAGACCTAGCCGATGAACAGGATATTCTCCACCAGTGAGTGGAGAGTGAGATCTGACTCTCACAGGAACCCTGGTGCCCCATATTTGACCATGTCCCCTGGATGGGGAGGCCTGGTGGCACTCAGAGGAAGGATAGCAAGTTACCAAGAAGAGACTCGATACTCTAAGAGCATATATGGGGGAGGAGGTCTCCCTCAATCACAGACATAAGGGAGGGGAGAAGGGGGAAAGTGGGAGGGAGGGAGGAATAGGAGGAAACAAGGGAAGGGCTAACAATCGAGATGTAATATGAATAAATTAATAAAAATAAATTTTTTTAAAAGTAAGATTGAAATTTTTCAAAGGCTACATGAAGATTAACTGATTATTTAGAAGGTAGAATGTCTTATTCATCTAAAAAAGAAAAAGGAAATTGGTAGCTCTGTAATCTGCAATGTAATTATAACAACAATTAGTAATTAAGATCAAAGCAATTTCTGTAATCCTTTACAAATAGCAAAATTTATAAAGCAAAATCACACACAGTAGTAACCCACATTTAAAGAAATTGTGGAAATGTTTTCTTCTGTCAAATCAAAAATAAAATACTGATATCCATTCTCACCCTAAAATGTGCTGATACGCTTAATACATGATAAACCGTAACAATAAAAGCAATTATGTGCATGGGTCTTTGTGTTTTATTAAGGGCCTTTATGTTCAATGCTTCAGTCATTTTATTACAAAGTCATTTTATACAAAACAGAAAACAAAAGTGGAATGACTTCCCACCCACTTGAAAGCTGATTTTAGACTGTTAGTTCTGACTTCAATATGCATATTCCCTGCATGTCCTCTAACTAATGAGTCGCCACATACTACATAATGTACACAGTCTTTAATAAGAATGTGCTCAAATTGTGAGATGTGATCTTTATTGTGATGCTGTACTGTAAATGTTCAAGATGTTGTTATTAGGAGCACAGGAACTAGCCCCAAGAATAAAAAGATGAGACTATATGAAATCAAAGAGAATCAGCAGGACAAAATGGCAGCTTATAGAACTGACCAAAATCTTTAGCAGATATACTTTGGCCAGGGATAAGGGATATTATCTAGAAGTATAAAAATTAAATACATTTTTAAAACTACACATCAACAAATAGGCTAACAAAATAGAGAGTTCACAAAAGAAGAAACACAGATGACTAATCACTTTTGAGGGGTGGGGGAGTGTTAGCATCCATAGTCATAGTCATCTGGGAAATGCAAGTTAAAACTACTTTGAGACACCACCTTAACCTTAGCCAGAATGGCTGTCATCAAGAAGTCTGACAACAAATGTTGGAGGGGTTGTAGAGATAGAAAGCCTTATTCACTGCTGGTAGGAACATTGTGGAAATTTTGTGATGGTTCCTCAAAACTTTGAAAAGAGGATTACCATATTGCTCCATCATTCATTGTCCAGCAATGGCCTGGCTTCTGCGGCCAGCAGGCCAGTCCAGGTGCTGCTTACTTCTGGACTAGAACAGATGGACCTCAAAATCAAAAGGTCCCATTTCTCACTCAGGGTTGGTTTAGAGTGCTCAAGATGAGGCCCATGTGCTAGGTGAGGTTCCCCATCTTACCAGGAGAGATTGAATTGAGTTTTCCACTGGGTGTTATGGTTAGCTCTTTTCGAATGAGACTGCCAGTATCTGACAGCAGTGGAAACTCAGACATTCCAAAAGTGTGTGATGATGGCAAAATGTTATAGCACTTTGTTAGGCTGCCACGCCAAGCACGGCAGAGGATCTGGGTGGGCACCTGAAATCAACCAGAAGGCATGTCTAGTGAGACACAAGCCCAGCAGGTGTTTGCTAATGGTCAGCACCAAGTTAGCAGCAGCGATGGAGTGGGTTCAGTGGCTGCCGAGGCAGTTCCATCATCACTGCCTGACCAGCATTCAAGCCCAGGGTGTCCAGCAGTGCTGTGATTATCCTGAAAGGAGGAGATCCCTCCCTTCCTCGGAATAAATGGAGTCTCAGATGTCATGGTGGAGGAATGGTGTGAGCACGCAAGATAGTATTTCGTGAATCACAGACATTTATAGTCCTTGGGCAGTAGGAGGTGAGTGTGTTTGATTCACTGGGGCTAGTGTGCTAAGGATACTTGATTTACATATAGTGGTACAATACCTCATTTACATGCAGTAGTATGGGGTTCCTATCACAAGACAAGAAGGAAAATCCAGTACTTAATTATCTTATGGGTGGGGGAAGAACTTCCCTGTACAGTTAAAGGTCATTTCTGAAAGCTAAGATCTCCTTAGCATAGGGTGGGTTGTTTCCAGGAATCCCCAGGTTCTTGCTGAACAGGTTCTATCAGGAAAGGGTCAGGCCTGTAATCTCCCTGCTGGCTATGTGATGCTCCTTAGAGTTTCTATGTTTCATGTATAGAGGGGACCCCACTGAGAAAGGGAGTGTCATCACTGTATACCGAGCTCAGAGGCTATTTGTAAGTGCCAGACTTCAACCTTTCCAGCAGAGCCCCACATAGCTCAGCTATACCATACATAGGTATATATGCAAAAGACTCCATGTCATACCACAGAGATACTTTCATATTCATGTTTTTTGCTGCTCTATTCACAGTAGCAAGATGGAAACAGCCTAAATGTCCATCGACCAATGGATGGATAATGGAAATATGACTCATACACACAATGAAATAGTATTCATCTCTAAAGAAAAATGAAAAATTTTAGGAAAATGTATGGATCTGGAAAGTATAGTTGTTACAGTAATTTGTATCCATTAGGCCTACAAAGCCAATAACTGACACAGGGAGACTGAAACATATTTTAATGCTGCCAGCACTATTCTGGGCAGAACCTACACTGATACAAATCTACTCGTAAACTAACATAAGCAAAGTACTCTAACCCTCATAACATACATATATTTCAAACACTTGCCAACCTGGTGATCCTCGGGCCATTTCTCTTCTCCCCCCCACCCCCATCCTCATCAACTGTAAACTGTCTTCCTCTCTCCTTTTCTCAACTCTCAATCCTGACTCTGCCTCCTCTCCAGGAAGTCCCGCCTTCCACTTCCTTCTGCCCAGCTTATTGGCTTATTGGCTAAACAGCACTTTATTGACAGTTGTTACACCCACTCAAGACATTCATTCACATATAATACTAAGATAGGTGACCCCAACTCAAAAAGACAAAGAGCACATGTGTGTATCTTAGCCTATGTATACAAATAAGCAGGGTTAAGTGTAGGTAAAACCTAAAACCCTAGAAAGGAGACAAACAGAAGGCAAGAATAAGTGATGAAGAAAGATGGGAATAGATAAAAGAGCACATGGTACGTAAAAGAGGCTGTAGGTGATAACATCAGAAGCAGGAAGAGCAGGTTAACTAAAAGATACACCGAGACTAAAAGACTGGAATCCAACCTTCCCTGAAAAGAAAATTAGTCTAGCTCTTAGCACTAGTTTACCAAAATAGTTCATATGCCGTCACTGAAATTCAATTTTCTGGGACTAAGTAGGACTAGTTTATACTCCCACTAGCAGTATGTTAGCGCTCCTATTTCCTACAGTTTTGCATTTGCCTGATGGTAAAGGATGTTGGACACTTTACCATATGGTTATTACCACTTCTAGGCCATCGTTTTAAAGTCATCTGTTCATTTTTACTAGCTCACTGGTTAAGGAAATTGTTTGAATTAGGAGCACTTAGGGTGTTTTGGTTTGGTTTGTTTGGTTTGGTTTGGTTTGGTTTGGATTTGATAGCTTTAGATTTTATTCTCAGATACAGAAAGAAAAGGCCCCTACTGTATATTTGTTCTCATACTTGAGTAATTGCTTCCTTTGCTATGAAGAAAATTTTGATTTCAGAAAATCTTGTTTCAGTTATTGGTAATATTTCCTGAGCTTTTGAAATCTTTTTCAGAAAACCTTTTCTAGCACCTTTAAGCCTCTCCCCTATGCTTTGATGTAAAACTATCCAACACAACCCATCTCACGGTATAGCTGCTCTTCCACTACACAGTTTACTCCCTACAGAGTCTAGCAGCCCATGGATGGGTGTCCCCTCCATCTTCCTGACTCTTCACTTTATTAGCATTAGCAGTAAGGACACGAACACTGATTCTGGAACGTCCAAACTTTTAGAAGCTATAACTTAAGTAAGTGTTCCTTCAACCATGAGAGAAAACAAAAATCAAGTAGGAAAATGCATCTTAACTTAGCCCTGGTTGAAAATTTTTAACAAAATCCAGTTGGGATTCTAACAGGGTAATTCAATGTTCTTTGTGATTAAAAAAGAAATGTGGTTTTTTTTTTTTTTATAGCACAGTGCATTCAAAGAGCCACTCTTATGCTTAATCTACTGGAAGGCACAAACACTTTTAGTTCACTTAACCAGCACCTCTCTCAGCTCTGCACAAATAAATAGACAGGAGAAGGGAGAGAAAATATCCTATATATACAGCAGCATAAAATGAAAGATATTTAACTTTATAAAATATTCATTCTAATTTAACTGGATGGTGTTGCTGAAGCTTGGCCCCTTATTTAATACAGAAATACGATCAAATAAAATAATAAGGATGAAAACGTTTGAAAACCCCAAATAATTAACAAAGATGCATGCTCATCACCAATTAGCAGCATGACAAATTTATGTGACAAGTAAGGAACATTAAACTTTGGATATAGTGCAAAGACCATCACATAAAATTCTGCATACTCAAATCTAGGAATGATTGATGGAGGCAAATTATAGGTCTTTCCTGAATATTCTTCAAAGAGTGACATATTTTCAAAACAAGTGGGAGCCAGTCAGCTTTGAAGATGACAAAAACATATATGTGCTGCTAATTGCTGACATTTATATAAAGTTGACACCAGATATCACTTATCAAAGCAATTACTAGTAGCAATTTGCATATCCAGAACCCATAATGAAATTTCACTAAGTATAATTTATTATCAACCCTAATGTTAATGTCTCTTTTATTAAGAGAAAGTATAGAGCTCCTCAACATGTTTTATAATGTGCCTAGAAAATTATAATATTTGTACCAGTTCCCTATTGGCCATGCCAAAGAATGAAAAAAATCTACTTCTTAGCAACTAATACCAAAGTAGGACACCACATAAATCTGGCCAGTTTTTCAGAAATAATATATGTTATTGTTTACTCACAATTTTCCAACTCATACAAAACTAAGAACTGCTAGATATTGACAATTAAGATCTCATTAAAATTACCTTAAGGTTATACCCACATCTCTAAGTTACCTAAAATAAATTAAACACAACAAATAGTTTGTGCTCCTGTTGTACTCATTTTCTGTAAGTATGTACTGTCACAGTAGGTTTTTTGGGAAAACACGTGGACAATCCTGACAGAGAAACTGACAGAGCAGGTGTGTGGGTCCAACCAGCTTCATTACTGCAAAATAAAGACTTATTGCTTATTCTAGAAAGAAACAGCCCTTTGCTGACACAGTAAATCAAGGATGTAGGCATTTTCCTGTGAACCATTCTGGGGAAACAGTATGGAAAATATTTAAAGTCTTTCCTAAGAAAACTCTGTCCTGCAGGGAGGAGCAATGAGATAGAGGAGGTCATGTTCTTCCATGCTGCAGCCTCAGGTAACTCGCCATGATCCCATAAACAACCAGCCTGTGCTCATGCAAGCAACCAGAATCAAATGCACCAGGACAAAACAAACAACAAAACCCAGGAAGCAGGGGGGAGACGCTTTGGAAGGAGATATGTGGTGAGGAGTGTTGAGGATAAAAGAGAGCAGTGGAGGGAATGACACACAGAGAATAACAAACATGTATGAATTGTCAAAGAATACGCAAGTTTCTAGGAAACTGAGACTCCTGAGTATATATCCAATGCACTCTGAGTCCAACATGGTAGGCAAGAGTAAGCCCATGTGTGCTGTTCTCGATATATATTTGTGTGTACTGTGGTACCAGTGAATTCACATGTATTGCAGTACATACACACCCGTGTGTACTGCTGTGCTATTTCACCCAAGTGCACTGCTGTAGTAGTGTATCCTGTGCACTGCCTTAATAGTGCACTCATTTGTACTACTGCTATAATACACCCATATGTGCCACTTCATTAGTGTGTCCATGTTTCCTGCTGTAGCAGTAAATCCTCTTACGCTTCCTACCAGTCCACGTGCACACTGCGGTAATTGTATATCTGTGTGCACTGCTATACTTACAATAGCATACACTGCTACAGCAGTACATCCATGTACAGTGCAGTTCTGGAACATCCATGTGGCCTGTTGTACTAGTGTGATACGGTGCTAGTGCATCTGTGTGCACTACTCAACCAGAACACTCGTGTGCCCTGCTGCACTAACACGCCCATTTATACGGTAGCATGACTACATGTGTGGAAGCTGCTGAAGTATGGCATCTCTCTGCACTGCTGCACTAAACCAAGCACGCCCACTACTGCAGGGGTGCATCGTATGCGCAGCTATACTGATGCATGAGTATGTGCTGCCGTACTAGTGCAACCATGTGCACTACTGTGGTAGTGCAGATTTGTGCTAATGCCGCGTGTGTAATGGTACATTTCCACGGCTGTACTGCAACACCCAGGTGCATTCCTGTAGTATTACATCTCTATGGTCTGCACTGCTGGCGTGCCTGTTTGCACTGCAGTACTAGTCCATCTGTGTGCATTTCTACAGTTATCCATCACTGTGCACTGTTGTCCAAGAACATCATGTGTGCCGCCGAACTAGGACATCAGTAAACACTGCCGTGGTAGTGTACCCGTGTGCCCTTTTTAAGTAGTATGCTCTTGTGCTCTGCAGTACCAGGACACCCACACGGTGCTGGGCTACTGCATCCTTGTGCTATACTATACTTGCCACTGCACAAATGCCATGAATAAGAAAAGTGTCTACGTCAAAAACGCTGTCTAGTAAAATGTTTGTGAATGGAAATGAGAAATAATTAGTTAGAATTATTAGAATAGGGTCTCAAATCAGAATTAATTAGAATAGGATCTCAAGATAGGAAACAGCGTATTACTATGTGAACAGAATATAGTGCCAAATCAATCCTTACCCCAGTTTGTCCTTTGGTTACCCTCCTTACTTACCACCATCAAAATGCAATGGCCATTCGGTCCCAACATCAACTTAGAATGGAGACTTGTTTGACCTAACTGCATACACTGATTAATGATAAAATATTTCCCGGCCGAGATATGTTTATGCTATCTAGAACTTTCTGTTCTTCACTTTATATCTTACTAGCAATTGCTTTGTTGTAGGGAAAAGATTTGGCCTTCCCTCTACCTCTCAGCAAGAAGTGTCAGCAATATTATTTTTTGTAGAAAGAGACTGTGTTTGATGTGATCAAATAGGAAATAGACACTGTGGAGTCAGAATCTGCTGGGCTAGTGTTTACCTTCTCAGCATGATGTAGAATAAATTTCTTGTGCATTGTATGAATGTAACACCTTTCAATGAAAAAACTTATGGCCTATGGTTGAGGCAGCAAATAGGTAGGATGTCCAGGGATTCTGGGATAGAGGCAGGTGCATGAGATTCCAGCTGGGAAGATGTGAGGAGGACAGACGAATAGTACCTGAGCTCAGGTAATCAGCCACATGAGAGAATGTTAAGTAGTATAAATGGGTTATTTTTTAAGTTGTGAGCTAGTCAGCAAAGAGCCTAGCTATATGGCATAAGTATTTGTAAAATAATAATTGAGTCTCATGAGTCATTATTGCAGGAGCTTGGGGAAGGGAGGAAAAACTGCCCCCTACAACACTTACTTCTTTGTTTCTGCCATCTTTCTGTAAACTTGAGGATTTTTCTTCTATGATTGTGGGAAGGAAAGCCCATGGCCAGCGCAGAGGGGAAAAAAAGGTTAAAGGAAAAAAAGAGTGAACCTTCCGACATCTGTTCCACTGAACGGGTCCCTAGGTGTCTCTGGCCTGCGCGCTGGTCCGGACTGCTCACTGATCCTTTTCCCAATCCATATGCGCTCAAGCCCAGTCTGAACCTGCTACCCCTGTAGTCCTCTCTGCCTATCTGTCTCTCACATGCAAGGGCCAGTCTCCTCCTCCCATCAAGGGTCAATTAAAAACACAATAATCCAGGTGGAGTTCCCTGGTCAGCTTCCTAAATTTCAGGCCCAGGATGGCTCCACCCAGTCTATCCCAAGGTTAATCTCAGGGAGTATCCCTGGTGTGTCCAAGGGCAAAGCCTGCCAAGACTGCTTTCACCTGTGACAAAGCTTACAATCCTTCCCACATATGATTTTATTTAAAATATCCTATATGTCTTTTACATGGAATCTTCCCCTTTTATGTGAGTATTAAGTGTAGGTTTGGCCTTTCATGGAGCCCTAAAGTCCTTGCACATTATTTCTAAATGATCCAGTTCTTCTCCGTTGCCTTCTTACACTGAAACTCTTCCGCGTGATGCGTTCTGATGGGGAGGCCTTTCACTAAACGTCCTACTTAACCTAGAGTGTTATACTTCCACTGTCATTTCACCTTCGGTTTTCCTCAGTTTTTCTCTCTCTTCATTAAACTCTATTTGTGTGTTGTGAGTTCACCTCCTTGTTTCGCTCATCTGTCTATTTTCCTCTTAGAAAATACTGGAGTCTTCTTTGAATTATCTTACCATGTTTATGATCATCCTTTATAATACAGGGGGAATAAAAGAAAGGAAGAATAGAAAATAAAAATAAGAGAAAGTATTGTAAAATAGTAAGAGACAGAAACAATAGGGAACAGTGTTATCTGCTAAAGTAGCTCCAGTTTTGTCGGGGAGAAGCTGTGAGGGAGGAAAGACAACAGGGTGGACATAAGATAACGGAATCTCTGAAAGATAGAGTAGCTACATCAAGAAAGGAGAGATGAGTGGAGATCACATCTTTGTGGTGTTTTGAATGAGAATGTCCTCCATGTTTGACCTGCAGGTAGTGGTACAGTTTAGGGAAGGAAGTGCTGCCGCCTTGGTGGAGGAAGTGCATCACTAGCATGGGCTTTTGAGTTATAGCCACACCTGGTCCGAGTTCCCTTCATGTTTGACCTCTAGCTTCCCACAGCTGCCACAATGTCTGCCACTTGCTGTAATGACTCCTTCCATAATAGAGACTCTTCCCTCAGGAACCACAAATGGTACATGCCTAGGGAGGCAGAGGTAGTCAGATCTCTAAGTTCAAGGCCAGCCTGGTCTACAGAGTGAGTTGCAGGACAGCCAAGACAACACAGAGAAACCCTGCCTCGATAAACCAAAATAACTAATTAACAGTAATAATAGAACTGCACTTATAAATAAATAAAAGGAACAGTAATCCAAAATAAACTTTTCTATAGGTTTACTTTGAGCCATGGCATTTTGTCACAGCTACATAAAATCTCCTCGACAGATCCACCGAGTTGTCCCCCGCTCTTGGTTCAGGCTGTGTTCCATGCTGATTTTTCACAGCCAATTATTTTCTTGCAGACTCCAGGCTCTCCTTGCCTGTGGAGTTTTCTTGACTCTGTTCTTTCAGCTGTGGATAGCAGATGCAAACCCAACCCAGCTACAGTTGCTGTGTTCCCACTGAGTCAGGAGCAGCTAGTGACTATGTGATATGAAAGCACTATTTAGTGTTTGTGCTTAGCTGCTGCAGGTTTGCCTCTCCCCACGGGGGTCTGTGGAGGAAAGTATGGAGGGAGTACTGAAGGTGGTCCTTGCAGCCATCACTGGGAACCTCATCTATGTATCCTACAGAGGTTACTTTTATAGACTTTTTTCAGCCCAGTTTGCTTGGAGTAAAAATTCCACTATAGTAGTGGAAGCCACCTTTGTTGCAGACATAGCCGAAACTCCAGTCTGATAATATAAAAAGTGTATGGATCCAAGAGCAGAAAAGGGTTGTTGGGATTCTGATCGAGCTTTCCAGGACTGGGAAAGCAGCAAATAAGGTCTTAAAAATATTCTTGGTCCTTTGCCTCCCGAGTGCTGAGAGACCCTGACACATCAACAATTGGGACTTCTGGTGTGTCAGTAATAAATTTTACCTATACCTCTCAAGAAAAATATTCTTGTTCTCTTTATTTCCAAACTGTGATCAACCATTCATTCCAACATGATCTCTAGTCTTCCATCTGCCCCAAAATCCTTTTAACGTGTTATAAAGCTTGTCTTTCTCACCATGCTAACTTCATAACCTACTCTTCCCACCCTGCCATCACATCATGGAAGTACCCAAGTCCAAGACACAACGGGTCCATCAATTAAGTTTAAGAAGCACTCATTTGTGTTTTATTCTAGCGAACAGTGTCATAGAGCCCTTAAACAAGACACCTTTACAGTGTTTGGAAAAACTAGGTGAATACAAGACACCAGAAAGAGGAAAAGTTTCTCATCACATTATATGGCCTGGCTACCACTTCTCTGTGAAGTGGAAATAACAGCTCTGGTGGCACAAAGAAGATTCATAAGACCCTGTCTATTGATGGGAAACATCTTCCAGAGATCCTAAAAAATATGAAAGTCATAACCACGGAAAGATTTGTCATGTACAAGCCACTGGGTAATAGAAGACATTGATGCCTGTTGTCAGAAGAATTGCAAAGGCAGTGCTAAGATTTAAAGGGGAATCCAGAGAAAATTTAGAACTGCCTTTTGCAAACAGATCCATGTACTTGTGCTGTCCACTGCAAAAACTCAAAACCATGAATCTCAAAAAATCCCATACTATAAGGTATATCACTTTCATAAAATGCAATTTTACACCCCCCCCCAAAATCTATTTTATCTGTCACTATCCTAACAGCTTATAAAACATTTGGGTTGCAGACAGACACTTTCCTGAAAAGGGAAAGTAACTTTATAACTCAGAGTTAGTGCTTAGAAGGCATAGAAGTAAAACTCTCTCTTATTTGTAGAAAGAAAACTAGCCTGTCTCTATCCCTGTGAAGTGCTCCTGAGCTCCCGCATATTTCACTGGGCTGCATCTGCTCAGCCCAGCACTAAATAATCAAAAGAGAAAATCTGAGAAGCTGTCTAACTTGAAAAGAAAAACCATGTACTGTTATCCAGTCACACTGACGAAAGGGAGGAGGATCAGAAGCTCTGGTGCTAAATTGACACAATTAAACTCGACTCAGTGTTTGCATTCTCACCCACTAGTTAAGGACACGCATGTTCATGAAACACAAGCCATTCCTATTTCCTGGCTATTTCCTATCTCTATTTTCTAGAGTGTCCCAATACAACCTTGCCATCATTAATCACATGATCACTAAAAACATTGGGGAAAAAAACTTAGTTTTCATACTTTTTCCCAAAAGAAGGAAGACAGGAAAATTATCTCTTCAAATAGACATATTTTGCCCACAGGCACCACTGTCCTGTGATTCTCTGTTCTTCATTCCACATTACGTAGCACTTATGTCACATCTTTTATTATTTAGACTGTAAACTGATTGCTGGATGCCACTATCTCTTCAACATTTGCAAGCCATACTTAGTCCAGCCATAGTAAAGACTAAACAAATGCAGAACTGACCAGAACCCCCTCCCTGGTGGCTTGCTTTTGTGATGTCCACAGGCTTTGTACAGGCTACTGAGGGAGAAAGGGTTCAATGGTGTTATCCATTGCAGGCTACAAAACCAACCCACCAGGTGAGATGTGCCCATTGGTCTGATACTAGTGTGACCAACTGCTCTCTGATTCGATTTGAGGTACAAGTCATGGCATGGAATTCATACCTGGTACTATAAACCCAGCCAAAAGCCCATGGAATTTTTTGTCAATGTTTTGCTAAATGGTGATGTTGCCAAACCACCTTTCTAACTATTTAAATGCATACCCGTATGTTTGTGCTACTGCCAACCTTGATCAGAGGAGCTTCTTTTTTAGTGGGCAGAAGTAAATGCAGAGGGTCATAACCGAAGTGTTGTGAAAAAGATAGCTCTAAATGAACAGCCCTAAACAGAACATCTCTATAAGCTCCTGTCCTTACAGTTCAGAAAACATCATGGAAAAGAAGGCAGAAAACATTTAAGAGCTGGAGGAAGGTGAAGAGTGTTATGAAATGTTGTCTTCTGGACATGGCATAGCCACTGCACTCATGATTACCTGCGTAAAATCATGCCAGTCAAAATTCCAGCACAGATAACTGAAAATATATTAGCAGTTTATGACTGCTGGGAGAAGAAAATCAGTTTTCTTCAAGGATGTGACTTCTATTATGTAGTCTATGCTCCAGTGGGTAGCCTTACACCCATGTGCATATAGACAAAACTAAATATATAGACCTGGTAAGATATATATACATAAACATGTACATAATATATACCATATACATATATGAATGAGACAGAAGGGGTCCATTAAGGAATATATATTGTTGGTGATCCTGGGAGAAGTTGTTGAAGATAAGGAGTGAAAGAGCAATATGATCAAAATTAATCATATACTTGTATGAAGTTCTCAATAAATAAAAATATTATATTAAAAAGACTAAACAAATACTCATTAAATTTGTGAATACATAAATTTGCAATCAAAAAGTCTTGGATGGAAGAACTGTCTTCTTTTTTATTTTTTTTTTAAGAACTGTCTTCTTAAAATAACTTTCTGCAGAAATCAAATTAACATTCAAGAAAATTTTTGACAGTTTAATATATAATCTGAAGGTCATGAGAAAAGCATATGCAAAACAGTAATTTAATTAAATGAAAAATAAACAAAACAAAAATTAAAATGCAGATACAATGTAAGAAAGTCAGTAAGGCAATGAAACCTTAGACACCTTAGGCAAACTTTAACAAGAAAATGCAAAATTCTATCATAAAGTATAGAGATAAACACTTGGAAACCACACAAGTGTATTAGATACAGGGGACAGAAACCAAAGATACAAACTAAGAACTATATGTAGACTCCAACAGGAAATCAAAACAATTAACACAGGAGGAGAAATCAAAGGAAAAAAAAAAAAAACCAACTGAAATATATACTGTCTTATTTAAGGTTTTGTTGCTGTGAAGAGACACCATGACCATGGCAACTCTTATAAAGGAAGATTTTAATTGAGGCTGGCTTGCAGTTCAGAGATTTAGTCCGTTATTGTCATGGCAGGAAGCATGGCAGCATGCAGGCAGACATGGTGCTGGAGAAGTGGCTGAGAGTTCTACATCTGGATCTGCAGGCAGCAGGAAGTGACTGCCACACGGGGCAAGTATGTGAGACCTCAAAGCCTACCCCAATGACCACTTCCTCCAACAAATCCACACCTATTCCGACAGGGCCACACCTCCAGATAGCGCCACTCCCTATGGGCCTAGGGGGCGCATCTTCTCTCAAACTAACACATATACTTATCTAAAGGTCTCATTATACTTCACATGAAATTAACAAAAAAACACAGTAGCAATATTTTAATTTCAGGCAAGAAAAAATCAATATGCACTTAGACAAAGAAAACATTTAAGTATAAATAAATGCACTAATGTATATAAACAAATAATATACATTGTTAGTGATCAGAGAAATGTCTACAGAATTTTAAAAGGAAAAAACCCATTTTGTAGTTTTCAGTATTCAGTCAAGCTGACATCAATGTGTGAGAAAACTAAAAACAAAATTCTCAGGAATGCCTTCTGTTAAAACATAACACTAAAGGACCAAAAATCAGAAAGAGTAAATAAATTAAAAGGCCAAAAATGTTGACAAGAGAAAATAAGCATTGTATGGTCTAATGGGTTTAATGATCCTCACCTTTCTAAAGTCATGTTAGTCTGGTGAAATAGGCTATACAGACCAGCTTTCCCATAGGCAATTTTCCGGTCTGCATGAACAAACTTCATCTCAGGCCTTTAACCTATATGTGGACACAGCACCGCAAGCACTAATGGTCCACATCACCTCATCCACATCAAAAGTCTGAGAAACTCTAAAAACAGAAGAATTTCTTCCTAAGTCACTTAGAGGCCAAGCAAACTGGCAAAAAGCCATTAATACATGTTATAACCCTATAACTATTAACATTGTTTCCCTCCATAAATATTAGTAAACCTAATTTCAACTACTTGGTCACATAACTCCATGTGTTATATGGAGAATGATACATTTTGAACTTGCAAAGATAGATACAATTCCAGAACACCTGAAATGGTTTCAAATGACAGCCCACGGAATTCACTAGATCAATTCACCATTAACAGTTTGCTTTCTTGAGTCTATTGAGCACGGTCCATGCACACTTATCTAATCTTTAATCAGTGCTACTGTATCCAACCTACTGGGGCAATATCATTGATACTGGGATTTGGATACTTAATGTTAGAGAAACATCAGGCCAAATGCAGGAGACTGAGTTTGTGATACAGCATATTTGAGTTGACACTCAATTTTCTGATACCGATAGTACAGTAAAATCTTTTAAGTTTTGCTGCAATGACAGGAAAAATAAAATTATTTTTCTCTTAACTCTCCAAACTCATTTACAAAAAGGTAAGTAAATGTTTCATCCCCACTTACATTTGTAAATTCTTTGTCTCCAGCTCTAGATTTCTTAGTTTTGATTTGTTTATGCTCAGTCACGATAATCATGTCAGATTTTCTGCTCATTTCTTTGTATTTTTTAAAATGTTTTAAAACAACTTCTCAGGCAGAATACATTTGATTTGTCTGTCCTCAAAGCTTCACAACTATAGGTGAATTCTATTTTATCCGTTGAAATTATAACAGTAATAGGAAAAAAATTAAATTGGGACTAAATAAGGCACCAGATATCTCTTCCAGCTTAGGGAAATTCACAGATATCATTCCTAAGTGTAGGATGGCTTTCCAGGGTGCGGAGGAAAACGGCCATCTTTTGTCTTTGTGTTCTCCTGAGGTCCTGCAGCTTTCATGCTCTAAGCCATCTCCTGGGCAAATAGGGCTGATGGGACAGCAAGTTTCACAAACACAGTTGAGGAAGCAGGAAGGAAGGAAAGAACAGCAAGAGAGTATGTCCTTATCAGTGGGGCAGTGCCAAGACATGCTGTGAAGATTCTCCTTAAGGCAGAACATCTGCTCTCCTATTCAGTTCCATACACTCACCCAGCCACAGGGAAAGCTTACTATAACTTACCCAACGGCTAAGTACGCAAGGATATACAAACACACAGGACTTTATTTGTTGGAAGAGGAAAATTAGGCGGGATAACTAGGAATTCACTAGTGATGTAAGAAACATATTAATCAGCAATAATATAGTATGAATCTCTCAATCTATCTGAAAATCATACAATACAGTGAGAAAGTCAAAATTGTTCAAATCCTCCTTTTCCTAACAAACAAATAGAAGGGACAATTAGGAGGGTGGAAAAAGTAGGTGTGTCTCTTTTGATTTTGAACACTGGCCATAAGAGAGACCTCTGTGGGTAGAAGATCTATTGTCTATGTTCAGGAAGGCTGCAAACATTGCAATCCTTACACCTGTTGTTCAGTTCTGTCCTCTAACTGGAGGAATTCTGGGTGTATAGGGAATGTTCCTGCCAGCCTGGCAGCTCTGGTCAGTGTTGCTGAGGTGTGTGCCCTTCCCAAGCAGCTATCAATCTCAGCAGTTCACAGACGGTCTGACAGCAACACTGGCTGAGAATCTCAGCATGCTACCACACAAAGGGTTTTAAACACACACTTGGTAAGCACCAAGTCTCATAGAAAATACTCTCAGAATCCTCAAATCGAATTGTTTTGTGGCCGCTGGAAAGGAGTAAGGTGGGGTCTAAAAAATCTCCTCACCTGTCTTATGTGATTGGAGATTTTTCTAAAGACCTAACACACCTTTAAACAGGCCATTCTGAAACTGCACATATATGTATTTAAAAGTTATTTACCCTGTCATTGTATTCCGAAACTATAAATTAACTGTACCCAAAGTAAGACACAGCTGTAGAATCCTTAAAAGGGTTTCATTTATGTTACAACGATAACAGCATTTCTTTTGTGTCTCCACAGAGTTGCTCATTTTGGACATTTCATACAATGCAATGATACTATCTGAGTTTTTCCACTATTGGGTTATTTCACCAGGCACATTCCAGCCTATCAGTTTATATCTCAAATTACTGTTATTTTAAAATCTATTTCAAATAAAAGAATAATAAACATAAACAGATTTAAAAGAAATTTGCTTACAATAAATATAAAACTGTTAAGATCAAAATTTGGGTAAAATTCAGGGGGAAAAGACAGACATAGTATTAATCTCTGACAATATAAGACAAAAGTATTAACATAGTAAGTAAATTTATTGGATAAAAATAAAACCACAACAAAAATACGAAAGGTATGAACTATTACAAATACTGGAACTCAAACATGAGCTAATTATACAACTCTCTCAAACTCTACCAAATCAAGTGAGGGGGTAGTAAAATGATGCTTTCAGGAGGCAAGTAGATGGTTCAATCTGCAATGTGCTTCCCTTGGAGCGCAAGAGCCTGAGTTAAACCCCATAACCTACATTTAAGAAATATATATATTGGGCAGTTAGTCTTACTTGTCATCCCCGCACAAAGATCTCAGAGCTCCAAGCCAATAAAAAACTTTGTCTTAGAAACAAAAGGTGGGCACGGGGCTGAGGAAACTGGTAGGCTTGAGCAGCTCGTGCTGAAAAAAGTCAGCAACGCTCCTCAGGGAGCCCAGGCTGCGGTCAGTCTCGGCCGAGGAGACCATAGGAATGCTGCTGAATCAAGCGAGAAGAAAACTAGAAAAGAGAAGTCAACATCTGAGAGCGAAGACTCAACAGAAGAAGTGGAAGAGACTGTTTCCTCTAAAACTAAAGCAGTTTAAGAGAATGGACCTTTTTTTGTTTGTTTGTTTGGTCTGGTTTGGTTTTTTTGTTTTCTTTTGTTTTGTTTGGGGTTTTTGTTGCTGTTGTTGTTCTTATTTTGTTTTGTTTTGTTTTTCGAGACAGGGTTTCTCTGTGTAACAGCACTGACTTTCCTGGACTTGCTTTGTAGACCAGGCTGGCCTCGAACTCAGAGATCCTCCTGCCTCTGCCTCCTGAGTGCTGGCATTAAGGGCATGAACCACCATGCCCAGTGAGAGAATGGACCTTCTTAAGATGAGATGGATCCCCATAAATTCAAAAAGGCCGAAAAGCAAGGGGAGGCACCTCAACAGGACACTACTTCTAAAGGCAAGACCTCCAAGAAGAAAAGGAGTCCGTTGAGAAGAAAGTGGCCTCTACAAAAAAACCAAAGAAATGAAAATCGAGGAGCCTCTTGAAGATGCCAATGTTCCTAAGCCCAAGAAAATGAAAATAGAGGAAGCAAACGGAGACGCTGGAGAAAAAAGCTCCAAGCTGAAGGGTGGATCCTCTGTGAATCAAACTTGATCTCTGATGAAGCTGCTGGTGCAGAAAGTAGCAGTGAGACAAAGGAGACCCTTGTGGAACAGAAAAAAGGATCTTTCTTTAATTTTTCTCAATCGGAAGAGAATATCAAGCTGCTCAAAGCTTGTGGGGGTGAACTTTCTGTTTCCTGTACAAGCCAAGAGATTCCACCATGTGTACAGTGGGAAAGACTTAACTTGACCAGGCTCGGACAGGAACTGGGAAGATGTTCTCCTTTGCCATCCCACTAACTGAGAAGCTTCAGCACGGGCTACAAGACATGAATAGAGGACGTTATGAGTTTTTGCACCAACAAGAGAATTAACAATTCAAGTGAGCAAAGACTTCAGTGACGTCACAAAAAAACGCTACCAGGGGCTTATTTTTTATGGTGGAACTCACTATGGTGGTCAAAACAAATGAATGCAGAGTGGGATTGATAACCTCAGTTGGAACCCCAGGTCATATTAAAGACCATCTGAAGAATAGCAAGCTAAATCTCACCAAACTTACGTTGCCTTGGATGAAGTTGACCAGATGTTGGTGTAGCACGCAGGAAAGATGCTGAAGACAACCCCCAAACACTGCTTTTCTCAGCAACCTGTCCTCATTGTGTCTTTATAGTTGCTAAGAAACACATGAAATCTACATATGAACAGGTGAACCTGATTGGTAAAAAGACTTGGGAAGCACCCACAACTGTGGGGCACCTGGTAATTAAGTGTCACCAGACTGAGAGGGCAGTGGTTATTGAGGATGTGATGCAAGTACACAGTGGTCATCAAGGACACACGATCATCCTCTGTGAAAGCAAGAACAAAGGCCAGGAGCTATCACAGAATACATGTATAAAGCAGGATTCCCAGTCGTTACATGGTGACAGTCAACAGACACAAACAGAAATCATCCTGAAAGGTTTCCAAAATGCCAATTTTGCAGTTTTTAGTCTGCAGCCCATTTGCTTCACATCCTTGAGGTTGACTTTGTTATTCAAAGCTGTCCACCAAAGGATGCAGAGTATTACATTCATCCTTTGCGTCAGACAGGAAGAGTTGGAAGGACAGGGCTTTGCAACTGCTTTTATGAGCACAAGGAAGAATACCAGTTAGCATGAGCAGAGCAGAAAGCAGGAAGTAAATTTAAATGGATAGGTGTTCCTTCTGCAACAGAAATAATAAAAAGCCCCATCAAAGATGCCATCAGACTTGGATTCTGTTCCTTACCGCTATTGGCTATTTCCAACAGTCAGCTAAACTGGATGAGCCAAAGAGAGCTGCAGAGGCCCTGATAGCAGTGCTGGCCCACATTTCAGAGGCCCCATTGGTGGGCCAGAACTCCTTGATCAACTCACAAGCAGGCTTTGTAACCAAAATCCTGCAGCGGTGCTCGATTCAAAAGCCCAATATTCAGGAACTCTGGTGCCCCATATTTGACCACCTCCCCTTGGTGGGGATGCCTAATCGCACTCAAAGAAAGAATAATCAGGCTACCAAGATGAGACTTCATAGCCTATGACCATATAGTGGGAAAAGGAAATAGTATGAAAGCGGAAGAGAAGGAGGAATGGGAGGATATAAGTGATGGGATAACAATTGAGTTGTAATCAGAATAGATTAATTTTTAAAAGCCCAACATTATCAGTTATGCTTGGAAGGAACTTAAGGAGAAGTTGGGCAAGAGCACTGTTGTGAAAGCAAAGGTGATGATACTCCTTAAAGGAAAACTGGCAGTTTGCTTTGATGTCTGCACAGAGGAAATCACAGAAATACACAAGTGGTATGAGTGGCCACGGAGCAGAGGCAGCTGGAAGGACCCCTGGACAGAGATCAGTGGAATGGCACATGTGGTGCTTTCAGGGGACAGCTGGTGGAAGCAAGAACGTCA
This sequence comes from Acomys russatus, assembly GCF_903995435.1. NCBI lineage: Eukaryota > Metazoa > Chordata > Mammalia > Rodentia > Muridae > Acomys > Acomys russatus. The sequence goes on from NC_067137.1 coordinate 69,822,273, forward strand.
GGGGACATGGGCAGTAAGGAAGAAATAGAAATGTGAGAGGACCACAACCAGGAGGTAGCAACAAAAGTAACAGGTCCCCATGCACAGGCCAGAAGCAGAGTTTTAGTAGAGTGATTGGTCAGTGAATCTGACCAAGTGGTCAAGATCTGGCCAATCTGGTCAAGAAGAAACTGTCTACACTATCGACCCCAAAGTCCTTCCCCGCTATCAAATACACCAATGCTTCCTTCCTTTTTGGTCATTTGTTCAGCCTCCATGTCTTGCAGAGAGAAGCTTCAAAGGGGATGGGAATTCATTGCATCCATTTTTCCCACATGCTGTCTAGATTTACAAAGTAAAACCAACCGTTCTCTGCCTATCCTCGTGTGTTGATCTTGCAAGTTCATCTCTGTGTATGTGCTTGCACATGTGTGTGCATGTGTATATGCATGTGTGTGTGCATGCATATATGCATGTGTGTGTGTGTGTGTGTGTGTGTGTGCGCACGCGCGCGCAAACTGGAGCCTGAACCCAAAACCGCAGACATGCTGAGCATGCACATGCCCCACCAAACTCTATCTCGAGTCTCTAAAAGTGTCTTTTACTTGTGTCCTCCAAAGAAAGTCCCTAAATGATGCCTCTGTCTGTAGAGGACCACATGAATCAGGGTTGTTGTTTTGTTTTGTTTTGTTTTGTTTTGTTTTTTCTCTGATATTTGGCATTCCTTTGCCTCCTGGCCACTGCACAAACAATTGCTCGTGTCTATACTTGTCTGCTGAGGTGAGATACTGAGAAATACTTTCAAAAGCCATTTGAGACTTATTGATTTGTATAGTTTGTGCCAGGCTCTGGATGTGGAGGGTGGAACACAGATAAGTATAGACTGTCTTCATAGTGTCTCCACAAACTCTCCGTTTCTCATTAGAAGGTGACTCGTGTTCCAGCAAATTCTGCACAGTGTATATAGAAGTACATTTTCATAGGAAGCAATGTGTTTAAAGTTTAGTCCCAAATGTCTGAAGTCTCCAGATTTTTTTCCTGTCAGTAATGAGACTGGATGCATGGTAGTTTAGTGCTCATGGCCTACTTTTGGGAGATGGATTTACCAAGAAGTAATTAAGGAAAGAAGGTGGCTCATTTAGTATTGCTGAAGAATGTTTCAAAAATGCCACAAAGATGCACTTCGTCTTCCCACGTGAGGAGGCGGAAGGAAGCTTACTTTGAATGGCGACCCCTTCAAGGGATTCTGACTACAAGTGGACGATCTGGGGCTTTTAAGGGGCAGAATGGGATGATTTTGTTTTTCAATGGCCTAGCTCTTAAGCCACAGCATAAAATCTGTTTCCATTAAAAACATTCCCCTTTGAAAATTGTGACCACTTAGAGAATTCTATTAAGACAGGTTATGTCATTTTAAGCTGTTGCATTGGGGGAATATTGGGGTTCTTAGGTGTCCTTTCTCTGGAAAACATCCCACCTAGCACAGAAGGTAGAGTGCCTGGGCCCTCTTGCCTTACTAGAGATTCTTACAGGGAATCTTATAACAGGCTTGGAAAGAAAGAATCACTCGCTCTGCTGTGGTTTTATTCAACTGTTTATATCAATTAAGACCTCGAGACCCATCCTCTGATTTTAGTGTGATCTTTACCTCCTAACTGGTCTTACTGGAGCACCTGGCATCAAAGGGCTCCAATCAAAAAATCAGCTCCTGGTAGTTGAGGCACTGCCCTTTTTTTTCTATTTAGATTCATTGTTTCCCTTGTACTCTGACCAAAGTTGTTGAAAGGCCTCTAGCAGGTCCGAGGAAGGGATTTTCTGGATCCCAGAATCTAAGCAATATTTATATGTATAATTCTTCTATTATTTTGTTTAATTTGGCTTATTTGGAAATTTTATTTTTATTATTTTCCACAGAGAAAATATTTTCTAGTTTATCAAATATTCCTGGACTTTTTAATTACAACCTGTTTTTATGCTCAAGCTGTCCGTGTACTTGTTCCTCTACAGTTGCACATATAATGCTTTTACATTAAAATGAGATACTGTATGAAGTGCTGTATTGTGCCATAACAAATATATTAATGCTTTTTATGGAAGAAAAGAGAAAGAAAGAAAGAAAGAAAGAAAGAAAGAAAGAAAGAAAGAAAGAAAGAAAGAAAGAAAAGAAAAGAAAAGAAAAGAAAAAGAAAAGAAAAGAAAGAAAGAAGAGAAAGAAAGAAAGAAAGAAAGAAAGAAAGAAAGAAAGAAAGAAAGAAAGAAAGAAAGAAATGTACTTCCTTCTCTCTGCAGATCCAGGTGTAGAACTCTCAGCTATCCTCTCCAACACTGCAAGCTTCCATGCTTCCCACCATAAATATAATGAATTAAGGGTAAACTACACCCTATATCCTGTGCTGCATTTCCTGCCCCACAACTCTGCCTGCTTTCCTAAAGTCCTGCCAGCACCAGTAACACAGGTAAGCCCCTCCCCACCCCAGAGCCTTCCCCACCAACTTGCCTGAAAGCACAGCCAACAGAGTTCAACTACGTAAAAGCCTGTGTTCCATTTCCCGCCTCATAGCTCTAACTGCTTTTTTGGAGGCCTGCTGGCACCAGGGACAACCAGGTAAGACTCCGCCCCATGCCCTGGCCTGCCACATGTCCTTAAAATGCACCCAACAGCCTTAAACTGCATCCCACCCCCTAGACTTCATTTTCTAGACAACAACTCCACCTGCTTTCCTTGGGGCCCTCCATCACCAGGGACCCCAAGCTATGCTGCTACTAGGGACCCCAGTGGCAAAGTTAGCACCCAAAACCCTGAAGGCCAAACAGGCCACAAAAACTGCAGGGGAAACATCCTACTAGACTTGAAAACTCACTAGTCACCAGAACCCCAGGCCACTTAGGCAAGAAGACAGAGAAGAAACAGAAACCAATGGGAAAAACATCCAAAAAAAAACCCATCCAACAAAGATAAACTCAGAAATCAGAATCTAAACATATAATAGCTATAAAACCCATTTGGCTAAAGGCCAGAGTAAGAACATAATCAACAATAGCCAGGGAAATATGGCAACCCCAGAGCCCAGCTATCCACTACAACAAGCCCTGGATATCCTAACATAGCTGAAACATAAGAAAATAACCATAAATCTAACTTTGTGAAGATGATAGAGACCTTTAAAGAAGAAATCAATAAATCCCTTAAAGAAATACAGGAAAATACAATCAAACATATGACAGAAATGAATAGAACTGTCCAAGGCCTGAAAATGGAAATAGAGGCAATAAAGAAAATAAAAATTATGGAATCCCAGTGATGGAACACCTAAGTAAGAGAACAGAAACTACGGATGCAAGCATCACCAACAGAATACAAGAGATGGAAGACAAACTTTCAAGAATATGTGATAGGATAGAAAAAAATCGATACATTCAAAGAAAATATTAAATCTAAAAAATTCCTGATGCAAACGTACAGAAAATCTGGGACACTATGAAAACATCAAACCTAACAATAATAGAAAATCCTCCCACCGCATAATAATCAAAACACTAAATGTACATAACAAAGGAAGAATATTAAAAACTACAAGAAAAAGGGCAGATCTATCAGAATTACACCCAACTTCTCAACAGAGACTTTAAAAGCCAAAAGGGCTTGAGCAGTTATTTGCCTCTAAGAGACCACAGATGCCATCCCATACTACTATACCCAGCAAAACTTTCAATCACCATAGAGGGAGAAAACAAGGTATTCCATGACAAAAACCAAATTTAAACAATATTTATCCACAAGTCCAGCCTTATAGCAAATACTAGAAGGAAAACTCCAATGCAAGGAGATTAACTAAACCCAAGAAGCAGGAAATAAATAATCCCAAGCCATCAAAAATAAAAAAAGAAAATCATGTGCATGCTCAAACACACACACACACACACACACACACACACACACACATACACACACACACACACATATACACACTACCACCACCAACACTAAAATAACAGGAATTAATAATCATTGGACATTAATATCTCTCAACATCAATGGACCCAATCCCAATAAAAAAGCACAGGCTGACAGAATGGATGAAAAAAAAAAAAAAAAAGGATCCATCACTCTGGTACAAGAAATATACCTCAGAATCAAAGGTGCCAAATGTAACATGAAATTAATAAAGCAATAAATTTTCTTTAACTCAGCTAGTTCCCAAAGAATTGACATAGAGAGACTATGATTTATTTAATTATCTTAAATGCACAATAATTGGCCATTATATTCTGTTCTAATCCTCTAAGTTACTCTAGCTATCCCCATAATACTTGCATTTATGGCCATCTATGCCCCAGCTGCCACTCATGGTGTCCTTTCCTCTCTCCTCCTCATGGCCAAATCCCTCTCTCCCATTTGTCTCCTCCCCTCTAAGGAATTAGAAGTCCCACCCTCTTCTCTCTATTGCCTAGTTACTGGCTGTCTAGCTTTATTGACAAGACAGAAAATAAATGGTGAGCCATGTTCATACAGAGTTGAGAAAGAAGATCCTTAGAATAAACATTGCAATGCCGTGTCCATATTGAAACCAGATAGTAGAATAGAGAAATCAGCATATGAATAAACAAGGGTAAACTTTACACAGTGTAAAATAACGTATGCCAACATCAAAGATAGACATTACCTCAGAGTAAAGAGTTGGAAAAATAATATGCAAAAGAACATAACTTCTCAGCACTTCATGGAAGCTTCCCCCAAATTGACCATACATAGTCACAAAGCAAGACTCAACAGATACAAGAAAATTAAAACAACTGCTATATCTTATCAGACCACCATGGATTAAAGCTGGATTTCAACACAACAGAAACAACAGAAAGACTATAAACTCATGGAAACTGAACAACTCTCCATCCAGCAACCACTGAGTCAAGGAAAAAATAAAGAAAAAATTAAGGACTTTCTAGAATACAATGAAATGAATGCACAATATGCCCAAATTTATGAGACACCATTAAGGCAGTGCTGATAAAAGTTCATAGTACTTACTGCCTTCATAAATAAATTGATAAGATCTCAAATTATTGACTTAACAGCACACCTGAAAGCTCTAGAACAAAAAGAATCAAACACATCCAAGAGAAGTCGATGGTAGAAAATAATCAAACTCAGGACAGAAATCAGTAAATTAGAAACAACAAGAACAATACAAAGAATCAACAAAACCAAGAGCTGGTTCTTTGAGAAAATCAACAAGATAGACAAACCTTTAGCCAAACTAACTGAAAGGCAGACAGAGAATACCCAAATTAACAAAATCAGAAATGAAAAAGGGGACATAACAACAGATACCAAGGAAATCCAAGGAATCATTAGGTCTTACTTAAAAAACCTGTACTCCACAAAACTGGAAAATCTAAACAAATTGTGTGAATTTCTTGATAGACAAGATCAGATAAACAATTTAAAAGACCTATATCCCCTAAGGAAATAGAATTAGTCATTAAAAGTCTCCCAACCAACAAAAGCCCAGGCCCAAATGGTTTTAGCACAAAATTATAACAGATATTCAAAGAAGAGCTAACACCAATACTCCTCAAATTATTCCACACAGGAACAGAAGGAACACTGCCAACTTCATTTTAGAATCCTAAAGTTGCCCTGATACCTAAACCACACAAAGACTCAAGCAAGAAAGAAAATTTCAGACCAATCTCCCTTATAAACATTGAGCCAAAAATACTCAATAAAATACTAGCAAACCAGATCCAAGAACACATCAAAAACATTATCCACCATCATGAAGTAGGCTTTATCCAAGAAATGCAGGAATGGTTCAACATACAAAACCCCATCAATATAATCTAACATATAAACAAACTGAAATAAATGATCCTCTCATAAGATGGTGAAAAAGTCTTTGACAAAGTTGAACAATCTTTCATGATAAAAGTCTTGGAGAGATCAGAGATACAAAGCCAATACCTAAACATAATAAAGGCAATATTCAACAAACCAACAGCCAACACCAAATTAATGGAGAGAAATTTAAAGCAATTCCACTAAAATCAGGAACAAGACAAGACTGTCCATGCTCTCCATATCTATTAAATATGGTACATGAAGTTTTATCTAGCACAATAAGAAAACTAAAGGAGTTGAAGGACATACATGTTAGAAAGTAAGAAGTTAAAGTATCACTATTTGCAGATGATATGATAGTACACATAATAAATATACATATATGATAAAATATGCAAATAATAGTGACCCAAAAAATTATACCAGGGAAATCCTACAGACCAACACCTTCAGTAAAGTGGCAGGATACAAAATTAACTCTAAGAAATTAGTAGCTCTCCTTTATAAAAATGACAAATGGGCTAAGGAAGAAATCAGGGAAACACCACCCTTCACAATAGCCACAAATAATATAAAATATCTTGGTGTAACTCTAACTAAGCAACTGAAAGATGTGTTTAACAATTACTTCAAATATTTGAAGAAAAAATTGCAGAAGATATTACAAGATGGAAAGATCTCCTATGCTCATGGACTGATAAGATTGTAAAATGGCCATCTTACCAAAGAGCAATCTACCAATTCGATACAATTTCCATCAAAATTCCCAAACGATTCCTTGCAGATCTTGAGAGAACAATACCTGGTTCATATGGAAGAGAACAAAAATCCCAGGATAGCCTAAACAACCCTATACAATAAAATAACTTCAGATATCACCATCCCTGATGTCACTCTGTGCTACAGAGCAATAATAGTTAAAAACTGCATGGTACTAGCATAAAAACAGACAGGTTGACCAACAGAATCAAATCAAAGACCCAAAAGGAGACTCATGCACCTATGGACAGTAAATTTTTGGCAAAGAAACCATAACTATACAATAGAAGAAAGAAAACATCTTCAGCAAATGGTGCTGGTCTTACTAGATGTCAGAATGTATAAGAATGAAAATAGATCTGTATCTATCACCAAGCCATTATCAGTTACTTTAAATAAGAAAGAAGATTGGCTGTGAAATCAAAAGCACTTTCTGCTCTTTCAGTGGACCCAGCCTTGGTTCCCAGCACTCACACAAGACAGCTCACCGTGATCTGTAACTCCATCTCCAGAGGGTCTGATTCCTTAGTCTCACCTCCAAAGACAATATCTCAAACACATCACATACATACAGCCAACCAGGCACACACATACATACACATGACAAAATTAATTAATTCGCTATTTTCTTAAGCACTAGATATGCACTGAGCTCTGCGGCACATGCCTGTGGTCCTCCTGGCAGGAAGCAGAGGCAGGAGAAGCTGGAGTTCAAGGTCATGTGAGCTACATAAAAAGCTCAAAGTCCATCTAAACTGCATTAGATCCTGTCTCAAAACAAAAAACAAAAGCAAATAGCAACAAAAAATAAAAATATGAAAGTATGTACATGTCATGAAGTAATATGTAACTTTAAATCTTTTTTTTAAAGTTAAATAATAAATGCTGAAATCTATAAAAAAAAACAATAAAGAAATAAGTTCAAAATCAAGAAATTGTGTCAATACATAGATTCAGTTTTCAATAAACCATTATGTCTATATATACATACACATATATATATTTCCTTGGTTTACTCAAGAAAAAAACAAACAACATGAGAATAAAGAGTCAATCAATACAGAAAATATTGAAACACGTAAAAAAATAGCATAAGCTACTGTAAGATATTTGAAATATTTGCTATATTTGTTTGTGACAAAATAATATTTCTAGAGCACAAAAGTCAACATGAGTGCCTAATAGTGAAATACAAGAAGCATTCCCATTATAGTCATAAAAATATGAAAGTATAATATTCCCTTATTGTTTAATAGTTATGAAAATACTGGTAAATAAAATTGGATGATAAATAGAAATGAGATAAAATTACTAAAAACAAAGGCACTTACTCAACTAGTGGAAGAAACAAGAGTTCAGAAAATTAATGTGAGCACTCACTTGATAGATAAAACACATAATCTTTATATATAATAAAATCTAATCGCATTCCTATATAGCATAGACAAGGGATACAGTTGCTGACAAGAAAAAATTTTGCTTATAACACCAAAAATATGGACTTTTAAATTTGTATGGATTATAAGAGCAAACACCACAGATGACACTTATTGAACTTCAAAAGAAACTTAAAATGGCCAGAGAAATAGAATTTGGGAGGTTTTGTTTCAGTGATGGTATTTATTTCAAATCAGAAGTTATGAGTAGTCATGCAAACCAATAGGTGAAACTCTTTTAAAAGCGAAATGCTATCTTGCCTGGGCAACACAGTAGAATTAGCCCTGATGGTGTGGGTACAGGTGAGCCTGTCCAAAGGGCAGGAGAGCAAGAGAGCTCACCCTGCCCCTTCTGGTGGCAGAATTGGGTGAGCTATCCAGGCCAGTACTGGAGAGCTCACCCTGTTGGTGAGAGTATGAGAGAGCTGGCAAGACTGACGCAGATCCTCTGCTTTGAGTTGGCCTGCCCCAATATCTACCTTATTTATGAACTGCTGGAGCATATGAAAGGGCCAGTCCTGTAGATCCAAAGCTGCAGCTTCCACAAGATGTTTTCTATGCTTTGTTTTGTTTTGGTTTTGGTTTTTATTTTCTTTTGAGGGGAGGTTTCAAGGGCACAGGGTGGAAATGAAGGGAAGGGGAGATGAGTAGGATTGAGGAGCATGATATGAAACACAAATAATCAATACAAAGTTTTTTTTTAATGAAATGTTATATATACCTGGGAGATGCCATGGTTTGGATGAGGTCTCTACAATATGAAAGGTAATTGGGCCATTGGAGGTGTGCCCTCAGCAAGAATTGATAGAGTTCTTCTCTGCCTTCTTGTCCCGCTGTGTGACCTCACCCTCTTGTATAAACTGCACCAGCAATGACGTGAGGTTATGTGACCCAGGAGCCCCAAGAAGCGACCAAGCCTTGCTGTTGGACTGCCAGCAACCAAACTGTAAGATAAATAAACCTCTCTTCTTTGTAATTTAACCAGTCTCTGGCATCCAGAAGAGGAGATGGGTTGGGCTGACTCATCTAACTGCAAGCTGAGCTTGTGAATGCACCTGCTCCATGCCCTGTGGCATTAGACATATAACTAATGGTTATTCCTTGTCTTATGTTCTATGATGAGTTATAGTCATGGATATAATTCCATTCAGTTTACCCAACTGTGGGCAAAACAAAATGAAAAAAATTTATTTAACCTGGCCAATGGTAAATTAATCAGGATAATTGGAACAAGTATCCAGATAACCATGTTCATTTGTCTCTACACATAAAAAGTAATCTACCACACTGACATGCAGAAAACTTCCTTAATTATTCGGTGCATTGTGCTAGCGTGAATTGGGTAAAAATAAAATCAGTAGCACAAAACCGTCATTGTAGTCATGTTATACCAGAGTTCGTTGAAACATCTTAAACCTCTGTTTTCTACTTACTGGGATTGTTTCCACATGAATATCAAAAGCAGCAGAGTAGGTTGTGACTTATTTGTCCAGCCCTACCAAGCAGTATGCCTTTGCAAATGCATCTGCCTCTCTCTCTTAGCCTTGTAGACATGTACAGAGTAAGATTTTGTGAAGATAAAAAAAAATCATCAGCTTTTATTAAGTGTTGAGATTTCCAGTCTCTCAGGTATTATCAGTAGGATTTGCAAAGATATAAAGTAATAGAAACTAGACTACTTCTTTATGTCATCAGAAAAGTAATATATAAGCATTGAATATGTATATATACATTACATATATACAATACATAATCTTACTTTCAAGATAGTCTGTTCAGTTTTATTTTCTTTTGCTTCCTTTTCACTCTCTTAATTAGTGACCTTCTTACTTTCAGCACTACATGATTATAGTATGGGGGAGGGAAGGTCACACTTAAAGTCACAAAATTACAAGATACGCCCTCTCATAGCAGTGTTTTTCCACAATATACTAAGTCAGATTATTTTGGATGCCGATGCTAATTTAGGTTCAAAATTATATACTGATTCTTCACCTCCATAGAATGAAGCCATCAGACTTACATGACAGCATGGACTAGAAGGACCTGGGAAGAATGCTGTGAGGTAGATGGTTGAGAAGGAGGTCTGTTAGCTGTACACACACTGCTAGTATTTGTAGAAGAGAAAGAAGAAGAAAATGAATCTTTCAGTGGTCTTAAAAGAGACCTCAACTAATCCCGTAAGAAGCTGTGAGCTAGGATGCTCCTAAAGTACCATCCAGTGTTGAAAAGAAACAGGTTTGTATGCTTACATGGGCCAGGCTTTGTTGAGGAGAGTCACCACCAGGAAGGGAGAATGACCTTTCTAAGACAACCTCCCTCAGCCAAGGCTAAGTCTATAAGAGCTAAAGCAACTGAGGAATTGATGTTTTACCCTTAAGTAGAGGAAAACTGGATGGCATATGATGAACCGGTCTGCCTCTGTCTTAGACTTGAAAGCCATCTTACAGTGAAGAGAAACTAGTTTCATTCCTGCTTCTGATTAAATCTGTTTCTCAAGGATTGGGCTCTGCCCCCTCCAATCTTGTCTTCATTTCAAAAAGTTGTAGTGCCCATCTTACAGCCCTAACTTAGTTTCAAACAGTTGTTATGACTACCTTATTATGATTTGCTTCTGTAGCTCACCTATTTTGCCCACCAAATTCCTCATTTGGAAACCCCCTACCCCTAAGCTAAGAAACAAAACACACACACACACACACACACACACACACAAGCTTGTTTTCCTCATGTACAATGATGACCTCTTGAACCCTGCCCTAGGAGGAGGCAGCCCATGTACACAGATAAAAAGCTTGCTTTGATTAACTTGGTCATTGTGATTTTTGTCAGTGGTCTTTCTCCTTGAATGTTTGGGGATTAGCACATACTACTAGCCTACCACCAAGGGCACTAAGAACCAGTGATCTTTTCAGAACTAAAGCTTCTGTTCAGGAACCACAGCACAGAATTTACTGGGTGGGGTGGGGGATTATATAATAACTTGACTTTTCCACTAAAAATAGTTTTAGGATTTGGAAAGCTATTTTTCATGTCCTCATCTATAACATCAGAGTTTTGACAAGAGAATTGCCTATTATCTTTTCTATTTTGACAACTCTAATTTTCACACAAGCAAAAGGAAAAGATTTTGCATGTAGTCATCTTTCATAAAATGTTTGGCTTCGTTTAGATTTTAGGATTGGAATCCTATTATTTCCCAGTTAAATTAGATCTCAAAACCCCAAAGTGTACTCCAAATCCCTTCAACAGCACTAGCACAGGAACATTTTAGCTAAGTCTAGGAGTCATATTCAAGTACCAGTGGGGAAGAATGAGGCTGATTGATAACAGAACTCCAGAGCTGAGCTTAGAGTCCCAGGCTGCTGAATTGAGCCAGGAAATCAAAAGAGCTTTTTTAATTGTAACTAACTTCATCATCATCAGTTTTTCCAAATTGCTAATGAACCCATAGTGAATCTCATTATCCCTGCAAAACTTACTGTGCCTCCTTTATTGTCTTCTTCTGGCCTCCTTTGAAAAGGTCATGAGCCACATCTGTGGTCTCTATTGCTCTGAATAGCCCACTGATACACATAAAAAGGTCATTTGCCCTTCCAAACATGTGAAAAGGCAGCCATCTTTATTTGGACACTTTAATGTAATTGTCTAAGAAAGGTGCAAACGAAAAACGAAAGTGACTACATTGGATTTACTGTCTCACTCTCTTAGAACTTGTGTAGCATCTGTGTCCCTTCAAGGGACAAAATGGGAAAGGGCTAAAAATAGAGAAGATTGATCTTTTCCTGGCACTGAGCTTCATGAAGAAGAGCTTTTTGCAAAAGAGCAGCTTTATTTCATCCAGTTAAGTATTCCACATCGTCTGCGCAGCATAGCATTGTGTTGATGCGATCCATTCCCAGTTCTGCCTTTCGTCAATAGCAACTTCAATAGTAATGATTCGTGCCAAAAAACAGGAGGGGGACCCCACTGGGGGAAGGCTGAAAATACTGCTTAGATGTAAAATGACTCCTCTCTTTGCAACAAGCAGGAAGCCTGCTAAACTGACCTAAGATTAAACTGTCTGTAAACATGAAAGCAAACTGTGAGCCACTGATTTCAGTAGGACTTATGCATTGTTTACACGTGTAAACCCTATTTATCTTATCTACAACTGTATTATAAGACACTGACATGGCTCCTGCTCATATGGTTTCATTTCTATGAGAATGGCTCCATATACTTGTATGTAATCACACCTCAGTGTTAGAACTCTTCTAGAATCTGTAATGCTATGCTTGTTCATTTTTGTAATAAGGAAACATTGTGTGTTCCGCAGCAGACATCTGCTTGGTGCATCCCACAAAACTAAATAAAGCCATAAAAATGATCCTTAGAGGCTAACAAATGAGTTACATCCTGTCTAAGTGTGCAGTTAGCTTGTTTTATTCCAATCTTCACCAGTCATATTGGAAGCCAGTCTCAGGAGCATTTCCCTCAATGAGTCACCCATAAGGCACCATTCCTCCACCATGAGTTTCCTGCCCCAGACCTTAAAGAGCTGACTTCCGCTGTGACCAGAAAAATGTTCTGGAATGGTACAGACAGCGCGTCAGTTAGCATTTGTGTTACTGTAACCACATCCCTAACAGAACAACTTAAGGGAAGGAATTTTTTATTTTGGCTCACAGTTTCAGAGGATTTATTCCATGGCTCCTTGGGCGCATGCATTTGGGCCAAATCTCTCAGTGGCAAGAATGTATGGATAACGATGTTCACCTCAGACAGAGAACAGACAGCAGGGGCCAAGGGCAAGATGCTTAAGGAACTGCCTCCGGCAGTGGTCTACATTCCAGCAGGCTCCACGTGCTAAAGTTTCCAGACTCTGTTCACAGCACAGCTAGCTGGGAACCAAGCCTTTAACACATGTGCCTGTGTGTACATTTCATATTCAAATCCTAAGAGGCAGGGAACACAGAACTATAACCACTTACACAGACTATGGGGAAAATGAAGGGGGGTTGGTTGGCAGGAATGAGTAATAAATGGTGTAGCCTTGACAGGTCGCCAGGCGGCTAAGCCACACTACAACGTAAGGAGACATAAGGAGTGTTGAACTAAATCAGGAAGTATTCAAAAACACTTTGAACCCAAGGAATTCTTCTTAGAACCTCACAGTGCTGACTTCAGCTTCCTGTTAGAACCCTGAAGCTGAATTATTAATTCATCTCCAAAATCAAGAGTGAACCCTAAAAAGAAGCAACTTGATTTATATGCATTTATATATCTTAAACACACATAAACAATCTGGTAACTGAGTGCGGTCATAAATTTGGGGGAAGGCGTTACGAAGACACACAGACAGAACGCCATGTGACAGAAGTGGGTTTCCACAAGGTAGAGAACACCGACTGCTAGTGATCTAAAAGCTGGGGGCAGCAAAGAAAATGCCTGCTACAACCATCAAAGAGAGCTCGACCCTGGTGCCTTGACTTAGACCTTCCTAAGCAATGAGTGCATTACTGCAGTTTAAATGGAGTTTGAGGTGATTCGTCAGGGTGGCCCTGGAACACTAATAGACCCGCATAAGAATGAGAACTGTGTAAGGAGCTGGCACCTCACGGAAAGCACTGGAGGACATGTCCTGGAGTGTGATTCCGTACCTGCCGTTGAGTAGGGCTCCAGAAAGACTGCCCTAATGAGAGCAGAGGTCCAGCAGGTGGACAAACACTGAAGGGCGCTGACCAGAGGGGTGGAGCCAGCCACGCTGGGGAATTCCAGTTTGACCGTGATACCAAATGTGGATGAGGAGAGGGCGAGGAAAACTGCAAAGTGAGTTGAGCCACTTTACGCAAGGCCAGCTCAGGAGCTCAGGCTTACGTCACAACTTAAAAGGAGCAGTTGGGCTTGTCAGAAATTGTCAGAAATAGGATTGGATTGGATTGGAGCAAAGGTTGGGGAGCTTACATTGGTAGCCTATATGGAGGACTCTGAAAAAAGGGAGAAAAACTGAAAGGGGGAAATACCAGCAAGTTAACTATCGTAGTAGACAAAGCATTGTTAATTAAATGCAATATAAAAGGTCCAGAGGGAGACTTTAAATTCTTCAACACCTACTTTCATAAGATGTACACAATAAATTATTAGCCACATTTGAAAATCCTTCTTTTTTTATACACACACGCAAAGAGAGTTTCTTATTTATTAAATTAATGCTGATGTAGAAATTAGTAATGAGCAAAAGAAATTGTACAGATCATGCTATCGGCGAGGTGTGTTCTTCTTCATTCCGTGGCATCACACACCATGTGGTTCTGGAATAAATGAAAAACTGTTACCCTCTACTCATGGGAACACTACAAACAACAACAAATAAAATAAAAATAAAATGAAACAAACGCGCAAACATAAAACGAGGAGGGAGCAATGCTGCTATAATAATAAAGAATGGGGGAGTTGGCCGTGGCGGCACTCACCTGTAACCCCAGCTACTGGAGAGACTGAGTCAGGAAGGCCACACTCAAGGCAAGCTTGGGCAACCTAGGGAGACATTATCTCAGAGGAAAGCAGGAGGGCGGGCTCCTTGTGTGCTGTGTAGCTCAGTGTTCTCAAGTTCCTACCCGGACTCAACTTCCTGGGAGGAGAGGAGGGTACAGGGCACAGAAACGGACCTGGGGGAGAGAGTGTTTGCAACAGATGAGTCACAATCCAGAAAGCTCAAGCCCAGGTGTGCGAGTGGGGCTGAAGCCAATGAGACCAGGAGGAGCCTAAAGGAGATGAAGGAAAGAAACTGAGCAGCACGGGAGAGGACTTCACAGAGTTTGTGGCTATTTCTCGCTGTCTACGCTGTGCTCAGAAGCTGAAGGATTCTAAACTAGGAACGTGATTTTCTGGCTTAAAATTTTATCAGTATCTTTTCACTACTATGTCTTCTCTTATATGTGGAATCGACCTTTAAAGTCGTGTGTGTGTGTGTGTGTGTGTGTGTGTGTGTGTGTGTGTGTGTGTATGTGTGTTTCTACAAATGTATGTTCAGGTCACAAGAATTAAGAGAAACCCAACGGGGAGGGACAGAGATATCTTGAACAGAGATAGAGAAGGTAACAGAATGCCCATGATAAGAAATCAGAGGCAGGCAGATCACTGTGAGTTCGAGGCCAGCCTGGTCTACAAAGCGAGTCCAGGACAGCCAAAGCTAACACAGAGAAACCCTGTCTTGAAAAACCAAAAAAAAAAAAAAAATCAGAATGGGGCTTTAAGTGAGGGTGAAAGGGAATGAATGGGCTAGGCACAGGGAAGGGGAGCGCGTGAGAACAAAATACAGGACGCATGCGCGAGGACACCCTGGAGAACCATGTTCCTTTGTGTGCTAGCCTGAAAAATTCATTTAAAATTTCACTTTCCAGCACAGAACCTAACAATCTCTGGAAAGCTGGTGAACAACAAGAGCAGAAGGTGGGAGACATCGGTCCATAATCCTGATTTGAAAAGCAGGCAGGTGACCCCACTTCAGAGAGATTTGACACAGAGCAGTCAGCAAGCAGGGATAGATGGGAAACGCATGGCTGGTGGAAAGGAAGGGTCAAGAAGGGCTCTCAGTGTGGGGACCTGATCAACTAATCAGAGAGGAGGGGTCAAGTCTGGGACGATTAGAACCGCCTTCCTACAGCTGTTTGTGCACCTGCGCACCACTGAGCTGGGTGAGAGCAGAGCTCTGAGCTGGGCCTGTACATATAAAGATAGCATGGGCTACAGGGCGAGTAGCTAGAAAGAAGTCCTCACACTCCCAAAAATGGGAGGCCGTCTTCCAAGGGCCTCTGTCAGGGCCGCCTCCACACAACCAACAGTGCAGGTTCTGAGCAGCCCTTCGTCCCCCAACCTCACCCCCCACAGCCCGCAACCTGCCTTAGCACTGCTCAGAGAGATAGGAGTGTTCCCTTTGGCCTTTGTTTTATGGTTTTACCCCCTAGAGGTCCCTGTCTGCTGCGTGAATACTCACCCGTATGTGACATCAAGGTTGGGCTGTCCACGCTCAATGAGCGATATGAGCAGCTCCTTTGCTGTTCCCTGAATAGTTTATGAAAGAATAGTTATTCTCTTGAAATGCTTGCTAGACGTACAGCCTAAAAGCTTAATATATAGCTGTGGTTGTCTAATTTAGACAGCTTTTCAATTACTTTAATAGTTATCGAAATACTCAGGTTGATTCTCAATTATTGATTTAAAAAATGTTGAGTACTGACTGAACACATTTTTAAAAAATAATAATATGTGTATGTTCTTTCTGAAGGGGATTAATAGGGGGCAGAATTGAACTGCTTTAAAATATTAAGTTGCAGATATTAAACTTGCAATTTCAGAATAGGTCCTAAATTACCTTTAAAAAAAAAAAGTCATTGGATAACAGTCCAAAAACTAAAAATAAAAAAAAATAAAAAAATAGGCAAGATTCCATGTTTACCGTGTACCAAAATGTATATGTGCCTCCCTGGATTTGGTCAGTGTGCCAGTCACTGCTAAGATGATCATGGCCAAGGGCTGGAGGTGGCTCAGAGGCAGAGCCCTTGCTCAGCATGCACAGCATCCTGGGTGTCCTCTCAAGCATGGTGGAGGAATCACCTTGCGGGGGAGGGGGGGGGAATGGAGGGTCAGCAGGAGGGCTCACCTTGCGGGGAGGGGGGAATGGAGGGTCAGCAGGAGGGCTCACCATGCAGGGGGGGGGGGAATGGAGGGTCAGCAGGAGGGCTCACCTTGCAGGGGTGGGGGAATGGAGGGTCAGCAGGAGGGCTCACCTTGCGGGGGGGGGGGGGAATGGAGGGTCAGCAGGAGGGCTCATTCTCCTGCACTACTGCAAGCCCTGTTTCTGGAAAGGCCACCCAAGACAGAGAGCATCCATGCAGCAAACACTAACTAATGAAATAGAAAAGTTGACACTTTTCCTCTCCTCTTCTGGTGATTCTTTAACCTCTGTAAAGCATTTCATAGAACTGAGCAATTCCCTGCATGTGTTTAAGACCTCTTAAAAGCACAGTAGGACTTCCCAAGGGTTTTGGGGTTTGGAGGGTTTGTTTTTGTCTTTATTTTATTCACTTTACATCCTGGTCATAGCCCCTTCCTTCCTCTCCTGCCAATCCCACCCTCCCTCCCTCTTCCCCCTATCTCCCCTCCCCTACTCCTCCCCAAAGGGGAGCCCCTCCCCCTACCAACCCACCTCAGCCCATCAAGTCACATCAGGACTGAGTGCATACTCTTCCACTAAGGCCTGGCAAGGCAGCTCCACCAGCTGGAAGTGATACAAAAGCAGGCAACAGAGTCCATGTCAGAGACAGCCTCTGTTCCACCCTTACTAGGGGACAAAAGGGACAAGAAGACCAAGCTGCCTATTGGCTACGTATGTGTAGGGGGCCTAGGTCCAGTCCATGCATGGTCTTTGGTTGGTGCGTCAGTCTCTATGTGACCCCGCCCCCGGGCCCAGACTGGTTGGCGCTGTCAGTCTTCTTGTGGAGCTCTTGTTCTCTCAGGCTCCTGTTCTTTCCCAGTCCTTCTATCCTTCCCTCCCCACCCCACCCCCACTTTTCCACAAGATTCCCTACACTTTGCCTAATGTTTGGCTGTGAATCTCAGCATCTGTTTCAATTCGCTGCTGGGTGGAACCTCTCAGAGGACAGCTACACTAGGCTACTGTCTACCAACCCTGTCTGTGTCAGGGGCTGGCTCTCTGCCACAGGGTGGCTCTCAGGTTGTGCCAGGCATGGATTGGACATTCCCTCCATTTCTGTTCTATCTTTGGGTTGGTTTGGTTGGTTGGTTTTTTTTCTTTGTTTTGTTTTGTTGTCATTTGTTTGGGGTGGCAGGACCAGTCTGACCTAGAATTCATGATCCTTGCTCCTCAGTCTCCCAAATGCTGGGAGACATTTTGGCCACCACAGCCAGCACTCCCCTTTGTATTTTATGCCACTCTTCACCTGACTCTACACCTATCCCTGCAGTCCTGATTCAGTGACTGCAAGCAACTATTAACTTAGATACTGCCTTAGTTAAGCTTCTATCGTTGTGATAACCAAAAGCAATTAGGGGAGGAAAGGGCTTATTTCAGCTTACCATAGCAGTCCATCATGAAGGGAAGGAAAGCAGCCATTGAGGAGTGATGCTATTCGGCTCCCCAGAGCTTACTGGGTCTGCTTTCTACAACCTACAGTGGGATGGGTCCTCACACACCATTAATCGAGAAAATCCCCTACTGCCTTTCCTACGGGCAATTTGATGAAGACATTTTCTCAATTGAGGTTTCTTTTTCCAGATAACTCCAGCTTGTGTCAAGTAAACAAAAAAGAACCAGCCAGGATAGGCACTGTTTTCTGAGGCACCTAGGCTAGGCCGCTAACCAAGTATTATTACACATTTCGGGTTATAATGTTGTTTCTCATATGTGCTGTGGGCAGCTGGCTCACCTCCTACATTCACCATTATAATGGCTGTCTCTCAAACGCATTTAATACCATTGTTTCTTTCTGTGCTTACACTTGCTTATTTAAACCCAGTCATTTCTGTCACTCTTCCTTTCTCTCCTTTCTTCCTCCATTCCCCACCCCCAAAAAGACATTTCAGCCATGAAACACATGCATGCACATTTAAAGACATAGGCATGCATTTTAGCATAGCAAACAATAAACATTGCTAATACTCTAGGAGCTTCAACATGCCCGTTCTGGTGGAAGTTCCACTCCCGGCCCCAGGAGAGAGAGGTGTTTTGTCAGTAGCTGACAGCCTCCATCAGAGCTTCATCAAAGTAACGGCAGCTTGGAACTGTCCCTTCCTGACACTCTGCAGAGGCTCTTTGTCACTTACACTTACCACCCAAAGGAAGGCCAGAAGCTTTACAGAACTCGGAGCTGAAAGACTCACAAAATATTTTGTCTCTTTAGTCCAGGAAGTAGCAAAACTGTCAACCACCACAAGAAAAAGACATCGAAACTGCTTCTCACAGCACCAGGTGCCTTCGATTTGAGTGCCTTTTTGGGAACACACACTAATACTTAAGATTTGGAACAATAGGTAACTGTCCAGCTATCAGACTGAAGATGGATAGCCCTGCCCAGATCTGCAATTAACTGACTACTCCCCTAAGAAGTATTTACTTTTCCTCTTTATCAGCAAAATATTTACAACATCATCAACAAGGCCAACTACTGGGGAAGACTGACAGGTATTGATTTGCCTTCCTGAGGACCACAGGCTTCAGTGAGTGAGATTTATTGGTGACTGCTCTTTAAATACTCATAGTCCTAAGAATAAACTGTAAGATTTAGACTGGCTTTTTCTTTCTAGGCCTTGGTGGTTCACAAGTGTCCAGCAATTTTGAAACAGGTAAGACACTAAGGGTGAAGGTCTATCTCCACTTTCCTGTGCTTGTCAAAAAAAGAAAAATGTCTGTGGTGTGTGTATGTATGTGTGTGTGTGTGTGAGAGAGAGAGAGAGAGAGAGGGAGAATATGAGAGAGCGTATGAGAGTGTTGTGAGAGTATGTGTGTGTCTGTGTGTGTCTAAGAGTGTGTGTGTGAGAGAGTGTGCATGTGCAAGTATATGAAAATGTGTGTATCACTTTGTATATGTGAGAGTGTGTGAGACAGTTTATGAGAGAATGTGTGTGTGTGTATGTGAATGCGTGTGAGAGAGAGAATGTGTGTATAAGTGTATAAGAGAGTGGTTGTGTGATAGTGTGGTGTGTGTGTGTATGTGTGTGTGTCAGTGTGTGTCAGTGTGCATGTGAGAAAGAAACAGAATGTTGTGTGAGAAAGAGTATGTGTATGTATGAGTGTCTTGTGTGAGTGTGTGTGTGAGTGTGGTGCATGTGTGTGTGTGTGTGTGTGTGTGTGTGTGTGTGTGTGTGTGAGTGTGTGAGTGTGTGGTCACCAACTGAGGCTGCTGAAATCCAAGGCAGCAGACTACCTGAACGATGTGTGAAGCATGAACACTGATGGTCTTTCATTTACTGAATCCACCATGTGCTCGCCATTGGTTCTAAGCAAGAGCGTGAGCTCCACTAACACATGACCTTTCTCAGTGTTCTTGTTTTGCTGTGGAACTCTGTTCTAGAAAGTCAGGCCTATCTTTTGGGGGTAATAGAAAGCAAAAATCACCAGTCTTTGCATATCATCTTTGTTATCAGAGTCTGAAGTCCTGACATCAGAAGATGGAGACAACAGAACAAAAATAAGGAGACTAATAACTCTCCAGTAAAATGATGTGGCTCTAGAATAGTGTGCTCTTAACAGCAGGTCTCAAACTCTGCCAACTGTTCCACACAGCATGTGCCAAGGCCGTTATGGCCTGGAAGTACAGCGCCCTCTGCTGGTAGTGTTTTCACCAGGCACATCTGTGGCGCCTACAAGTGCAGTCATAACTATTTACAGAAGATCGTATGTGGAAAACATTACCTTTCATTTTGCATCCCATGAAGGACGGGTGGAAGGCCAGAGAGGGAATAATCCGGTATGCCTATGTCTTTGAGAGTTTTTAATATGGAGCATTGAGATGCTCGAAATTTTGTGTCATTTTCATTAGTTTCATAACTTAAGGCAGCTTGCCACCAATTTTCATAAACAACACATAACTACAGCAGAAAAATATAGAACGTTAATTCCTTCAAAGCCCCAAAATCCCACAAAAAAGCAAAGAGCTTCAAGCAATCTTCCATTTTACAAAACTGTGAGACAGACTCATGTTTACTAACAGGAAAATAGATTAATAATGTACTATGTTAAAACAGCGCGGACATGATGTGCATGTGTGCACATATGTGTATAAATAGAGGGCTATGCATATATACAGGTGTTTATGTTATGCTGTTTATGTTAAAACAGCATGGCACCATGTGCCTGTGTGCCTGTGTGTGTATAGGTAGATCATTATGCAGGTGGTATGTTTCTAATGTTACAAATAACATTTTATATGCATGTATCTGCAGGATGGAAAGTCAGATCCCTCCTAGCTATGAGGTGCCTTATAATATTTAGTAAATAACATGTGCCGCCAGCAATCACAAAATGTGATGCTTGGCCAACATGGGGAACTGTGAATGTAAACGTTTAAAAAAAAAAAAAAAAAAGGTATGTCTGTAGAAACTGATTAGAATCTCCTTACCATGGAGAGATTGGAATGTGTCGCAGGCTCATGGGCTTACGTTGGACTACTTCTAGCCCTCCAGAAC
This sequence comes from Acomys russatus, assembly GCF_903995435.1. Lineage (NCBI taxonomy): Eukaryota > Metazoa > Chordata > Mammalia > Rodentia > Muridae > Acomys > Acomys russatus. Next base: position 69,843,477 of record NC_067137.1, read on the forward strand.
AGCCAACCATTCCTTGGCCACCTCTGTGTTGAAGCTAACATCTTGTGACCAATAGGTAGAAATCTTTTGGAATCTATTACCTTAACAGACCACTAGCTCCCACCAAGCCAAAAGCTCAGAATGGCATCAGATGACAGCGCTCTGTAGAAAAGCTCCTGTCTCTTGCTGTGACCACCTTTCAGACATCCCCACCACTCTGGTCTGTAAAGCTTTAAAGTGTCACTTAACTGCTTCCACGATGGAACATGGAATTTGGGGTAACACAAATCTGTATCCCTGGGCCTTGGTCACTCAGAGTGACTCCAGAATAAACTTTTCTCTTATTCCATGTAAGAGGAGAAGCTGTGGGTTGTTGTTGGGGGTTTTGTTTTGTTTTGTGGTTTTTGTTTTTTGTTTTTTGGTTGTTTTTTTTTTTTTTTTGTATCAACAGGAATAATCAAAATGCTAGTGATTTTCATAAGTGGCTGGTCAATTTGTAAGCTAATTCAATTTTTGTATCATTTATCTGGTTTCTAACTTTACTGAAATAGCCACGAACTATATGGGTAATGGAAAAAAAAATGAGGAGCGAAAATTTCATAGATAGCGTTGCCAAGGGAAACAGACATAGATAAGACCTAAATTAAAACTATCTTGCCTCACAAGTAAAAGAGGTGTCCACCCCCCCCCACCCCCACACCCCCAACCCCCCCAACCTCGCACCATGCTGCTTCCTAGTTGCCAATTACAGGAAGCAGCATGCTGAGACCTAAGGCTGTACTCCCTGGAGCCACAGCTCCTCCTGTCTCTCCCAGGCAGGCTCTGTGAGTAATGGTTCAGGCTCATTAACCTGGCAATTAATGATTAAGCCTGTCTGTCTTCGTTAGGAAGCCAGTGGTGTCTGGCCCACTGTTGTCCCGGAAATGAGACTTGCTGAAAGGCCTCTTGAACTGCCCCACCCTGCAAAAAGAAGAAAAGAAAGAAAGAAAGAAAGAAAGAAAGAAAGAAAGAAAGAAAGCAATGCACGGACCCCTCAGAACCCTAATGGTGCTCAAGGAAGGGCGAAGCGGCCTAAACGCTTGCCAAGGAAAGCTCAGCAATTTTCTTTTTAATTATTGAGATAAGAGAGTGAGTTTGGTTTCATTTAGCTATTCAAATAGAAATCTATTTAAATATTTAAACAGAAAAGCCTCCCTGAGCTACCATCCTGCCCTCCTGTAACAGCTACAGCCTTTCCACGGAGGTAAATTTTAGTGGATTTGGTTTGGGAAACTTCTATTTTATGGGTTCAAAATTGATTTCCAAAGCCTTCAGCAGAGAAGAACACACACACAATCGTGTGTTTGCTCTGGGGTAAGTCTACACCGCCTGCAGTACAACTAAATCTCCTGCTGGTAAACACCGCGATGTTGGAGTTTGGATTGCTTCCCTTTTATTAGAGATGCGTTCCTGATAAACTCTTTCAGGAACCATTAACGGCCTAAACCCTCCCTGAGTGTCTGGCCCTCTTTGCTCCCAGAGTCACTTCCAGCGTTGTTTTCCTCCGTTCTTACTTTGGCAGATAAAATTCAACAAGAAAGCGACAAATACTCGTGATGTGCTGTCCTCCCTAAAGATACCTCCCAGGAGAGGTTCAAGGAGTACACGAATCTTTCCACTCACGTTGATGACCAGTTACCCTTTCCAAACCAGGCCTCTTGGCACACGTCTCCAATCACAGCACAAGTACCAGGAACTCAAGCGCATCCTCAGCAACATAGTCAGTTCAAAGCCAGCCTGGAGGGCATTTGATCTTAATTCATGTGACAACACCTCAAATCCACCAAAGAGGAAAAAGGGGAGTCTTAAAAAATTAAACTGGCCAATTTTCACTCTTGAAGAATTTTCTACCTAGAATGCCCACCCATTTCTTTGTCCAGCACAATCCTTCAACCTTGGGGTTCTAGCTCCATTGTCAATGAATGCTGAGCCTGCCAGAAACCTCCCCTAAAAATGTAAACTGAAGTCACTACCTGGCAATTTCTCCCAGTTGTCATGAGCCCCACTCCTGGCAGAACTCTTACACTGTAGCGCAATTTCTTATTTATGTATTTTTTTTCTTCCTTTAAACAGAGCTCCCAAGGGAACAGACTAGTGTCCATCCCTACTGTTCATAAATAAATGCAAAAACGAATAGGACCACGCCTACAGGATTCAATCTGTTTGTATACTTTCATGTGTACAATAAAGAGATTAACAGATTCAAAAGGACAGTGTGAGAGCATCCTCTGCTTCATCACAATAGGTGGCAAATTGGAATTGAAGAAGTACTATTTTAATTAATACTCGGCAAAGTGGCAGTTATTAATATTTCTGTAGAGAATAGTGTGAACGCAGCAATTTTCACTTCAGGGTTTCTCCCAGGGAAAATCAATTTTTCAAAAACAAAGTAAGTTTTGTTGTTTTTTTGTTTTGTTTTGTTTTGTTTTGTTGTTTTGTTTGTTTGTTTCTCTATCAACGAAAACTCCTCTCACCAAATTCTATTAAATCAAAACAACCAGCCAGCTAAAGGTTCTTTCACATATAGTCAAGCACCCTCTCCCCCCAAAACTATGCTTCCCCCCACCCCGTTGCTCTGCTTCCAATGGTGCCCCTTCCATCTGCATGTGCCACAGGTGGCTGAGAAAAAACAAAAACAAAAACAAAAACAAAAACAAAAACAAAACGAAGTCAGCGTTGCTTGATCCAGCTGTGAAACACCCATACATTTTTTTGGTGAATATATTTTTTTATTAATTTATTCATATTACATCTCAATTGTTAGCCCATCCCCTGTTTCCTCCCATTCCTCTCTCCCTCCCGCTTTTCTGCTACTCCCCTCCCCTATGTCTGTGACTGAGGGGGACCTCCCCCCCATATATGCTCTTAGGGTATCAAGTCTCTTCTTGGTAACTTGCTATCTTTCCTCTGAGTGCCACCATGCCTCCCCATCCAGGGGACGTGGTCAGAGATGGGGCACCAGAGTTTGTGTGAAAGTCAGATCTCCTTCTCCACTCAACAGTGGAGAATGTCCTGTCCATCGGCTAGGTCTGGGTAGGGGTTCGAAGTTTACTGCCTATATTTTCCTTGGTTGGTGCCATAGTTTGAGGAGGACCCCAGGACCCAGATCCGCCTGTCATAAAGTTCCTCTTGTAGGTTTCCAGGTTTCCAGGACCCTCTGGATCCTTCTATTTCCTCATTCTCCCAGGCTTCTCTCACCTAAACTCTCAGTAGGATGTCTTCTCCTCTGACCCACTTTTCTGGTAAGTAAGGTTTTTCATGGGACGTGCCCCTTGGACTAGTGAGTATATACCATTTAACTCTTTTTGCTTCTGGGTGAACTCACTCATTATGATAATTTCTAATTCAATTCATTTGTCCACAAATTTCGGGAATTCCTTGTTTTTAATAGCTGAGTAGTATTCCATAGTGTAAATGTACCACAGTTTCTTTATCCATTCTTCTACTGAGGGACACTTAGGCTGTTTCCATGTTCTGGCTATTATGAATAAGGCAGCTCTGAACATGATTGAGCATATGTCCCTGTTGTGTTGCCGGTTGTGGTGGCGCATACCGGTAGGATTTGCTGAAGGAGGCAGAGGCAAGAGGATCACGAGTTTGAGGCAAGCCTGGACTACACCCATACATTTTTACATCCCCACTTAATTTAACCTTCTATTCTTCTTTGATTTTTCTTCTTTGGCAAGTTTATACCTCAATAACCATTTTTTTAATTTTCCCTCTACATGCTTCTCTGTAATTTACAAATACACCACACATAAATTACTTCCCTTAACCTTTGAAATTAACTCCCTTGCTGCTTACGTTCAATTTTGCCCACTTCCTGATAGCCACCAGGCCAGATGGAAAAATACACACCAAGTCCACAGTAGCACAAAATGCAAGGAAGTTTTCAGGCTGGTAACTAGACAAGACTGTCACTCATCCATCACACAGTTAGTTTACCTATAAAAATACTCTTTAAGGGCATATGCAACTTGGAAACAAAGAATTATCCTTTTTAATTAGCTGTATTATTTGAGTATTGCAGAAGAAAAACAGATGTTTAGATTGCTCTGAACACTAATAAGTAGAAATGACAAGTTTAGTTCAACTAATGCTCACCTTTGGTAGGAAAATTGATTTGGTTTTACTGACTCATTGCTAAAAAGTCCATAGCTAATTTCAACCCTCAGGTGCTTTGTACATCCATAGCTTGGTTGAAGTTAGCAAAATAATCATTCCTGTTGTGCATACTCAAGATCCCAAGGCTGTGAGTTACCACTAACAACATCTTAATATACAAGATCTGCTACAGAAGTGCTGCTCAAAATCAATTTTCTAGTGCCATGATTAAAGATCAATGTGAATTGATTTGTGACTTTATCTGTACTAGACACAAAATGAAGCCTTTGATGATCTCAAAACAGAAAAGATTATAGAATATGAGTGCCTTGTATTCTCTCACCAAAATGAATAACAGGTGAGCTTTTCTTCTTCACACAGGGTGAATACACTCTAACTGTGCATCTGTGGTAACCAAATAGACTCTACCATTGCAAGGTAAGACTATTATATAGGATGTGTTGTTTCTCTCAGCTGTTCAGGGTTATAAGTATAATAAAAATAGCTTGAGGTCTGAATTTAGAAACAGAAGAAGCAGATGTGCCCTAGTACAGAACATGATAGACAGCATAGCATTAATCTTGTTGGTGCACTTATTTCCCTCTTGGAAAATTTCTTCACAAAGATTTACTGAGAGAGAACTCAGTCCTCATCCGGTTATAAATATTTCAGGAGGCTCGGCTAGAAAGAGGCCATGTAACAAAGTTAGAACATTTGGTGGTAATACAGGATAGAAATTTAAAAGATCTAAAAACTCATATTAAAGATTTAAAACACTTTGATTTGTCATAAATTTGATATATGACTTATCAAATTAGCAAAACATTTACTTTTAATAATGCTTGATGTTAATATTGCAGCCACTGTAGTTATGAATAATTTAAATTTGAATTTACATGTTTAATCATTTCTGACTTTAATACAAAAGAGCAAAATGCAATGTTAAGCTGACTATTTCCCTGATTTCCATGTAAATTACCAGTGTTGGTAAATTTGTTTGTCATTTAACAGAATACAGAATTTATTTAATTACTGAATATTTCTTTCAAAGTCTTGAATTAATCATACAACCCTCTTCTAGAGTACAAACTTTGCAGTGATTTGATGCTCAGCTTCTTTGACATGTTGGGGTAAAGAAGACATTTTAAAGTAACAAAAACTAGAATTGTATTTCAAAAACCCAATGCATCAAGTCTATACTATTTGAAATGCTTATTTTCTTTACATTTATTGTTAATATCATCATATTAGATGATTGATTTGTTTTTTGCTTGTATTTTGCTCAGTGTGCTTGAGATATTTGTCTTAGATGAGTCCCACTCACTCTAATAGCTATCTCTGCTCTCTAAAAGAAAGCGGCCTGTGAAAGCAGGAGAGAATAGCAAAACAGTTCTCAGAAGTAAGGAACTGGAGTGGGTGAAACAACAGGTTGCCAGGTATCCTGATAACCCCTACCTGGGGACAGAGAAGAAAAGCAGAAGCCCAGAGGGCAATCCAAAAGGTCACAGGTGAACTGTGCTCTCTCAAGGACACTGTGTCAAGGGGAAGATGGCATGTGTAAAGCTAGCCAAAGATCACACCTGTATTTGAGCCACATCCCGCTGTCACAGTTTGTCCTGTTTTTACGTGAAGTTCTACCAAACAGTTCCCTTACTCATCCATGTATCCATTCAACACATGCCTGATGAGCATCTTATATGTGCAATTATCAGCGTGTTACCCCCTGGCACTGTGGACCTGAACCTTAAACCCCTCACGTAAGTTGAAACAGTCTCCCCTCTTCTTTTTAACAAAACAATCTCAATTTATTGGGGTTAAAGAATAGCCCACAGGTGGATCCAAGATGGTGGCGAGCACTGTGGACCATGTTTGGAGGCTTCAGGGAATTGCACAGATTTCTGAGCCAGGAGCACCAAGATCCCCACACCACGGCAGCGGGAGTGCTCCACGGTTCAGGGGGACCAGGGTGCGGAGGACCTGCATGCCCCTGCACACGGGAGGAGCGCGGATTTTCTCGATCGGAGCAGCAGCGGCAGAGGCAGCAGCAACAGCGGCAGCACCAGCGGCACCAGCATCGACAGTGGCAGTGGCTGAGGTTTGCAGCTGTGAGCCTTCCAGTGGAGGCGATCGGTGTGGTGGCCGATGGGAGTTGCTGCGGGAGAGGGGACTCTGGACGGGATTTGGGTCGCGTGGTGCCTTGTGACTCAAACTGGACTTGGCAGACAGTTCAGCCCCAGAGTTCCGGGTTCAGCTCAGTGCGTAGTGCCATGGAGACGCTGTCTCAGCGCAGCAAGCAATTCTGCCCTAGGCACTAGCTCAACTCAGCCACAGCTCCCCTGCTGTGATGCAGGCTGGGAGGAGAGCTCAGTTCCACCCTAGACACCAGCTCAGCATAGCCGCAGTTCTCCTGCTGTGACGCACGCTGGGCAGAGCGCTCAGTTCCACCCTAGGCACCAGCTAAGTGCAGCCAAAGTTCTCCGGCTGTGACACAGGCTGGGCAGAGCACTCTGCTCCACCAGAGGCACCAACTCATATCAACGAGCACTTCTGCCCAAGACACTAGCTCAGCTCAGTGGGCAGTTCTGGGGCACTAACACAGGCTCAGGTCAGCACACAGATTCAGCCCAGAGGCCCTAGCTGGACTTGCAGGGCAGATTGGGCCCAGAGACTCTAGTTGAGCTCTGCACACAGGCTTGGCGGCTCCAAGACTCTGGCTAGACTATCCACGCAGTATAGGCCCAGAGTCCCGGGCTGAATTCAGCGTGCAGTGTGAGTGCAGAGTCCCTGGCTGAGCTTGGTGCACAGTTCCGCCCTGGAGACTCAGGTGAAGCTCGGTGTGCAGTTTGGGGCCTGAGTCCCTAAATGTGCTTAGCAAACAGATTAGGCCCAGAGACTCTAGCTGAGCTTTTGGCACAGTCCCAGCTCTACGACTCTGGTTGGACACAGTGCGCAGTTTGAATCCAGAATTCTTGGCTGAGCTTGGCGGACAGTTCGGGCCCTGAGTCAATAACTGACTACAGCACACACTTTGGGCCAAAAGCCCCTAGCTGAGCTTGGTGCGCAGTCCCAATCCCCAAAAATTCTGGCTAGACCCTGTGTGCTTTTTGTGTTCAGAATCCCGAGCTGAGCTCGGCAAACAGTTCAGGCCCTGAGAATCTCGCTGAGCTTGGCGCATGGTTCGGGCCCAGTGTCCCTGGATGGACTTGGCAGGGAACCCAGAAGGCTGTGGATACCTTGGCCTGACCCAACGCTCATTCAGAGACCCAGAACGATTGCAGGACTCACAGCACAGGGAAGCTGAGAATCACTGGCTGTGAGAGACCAAAACGACAGGGCTAACCTCCTGCCATCCACACCAGTGAAGTATCAGAGATTCCAGCCTACAGAAATCGTGAGAAAACAAGTGAATCTATCATCAGACTCCCTCCATCCAACTCTGGAAGCTACCCAACAAAAACAAAGACACCAAAATGTCTAAAGGACAGCGTAAAAGCATATGCAAAAACCCCAAAACAACATGGCATCCCCAGTTTCAAACTATTCCAAAGAAAACAACCCAGAGAACTCAAATACAACAGAAATACAAGAAAATGACCTCAAATCCTTAGTAATGAAGATATTAATGGAGGAAATAAATAAAATTCATAATCAAATGCAGGAGGACACAGCCAAACAGGTAAGAGACATTAAAAAAGCACATAGAGTGGAACTGAAAAATTTTCAGGAAAATGCAAACAACCAGATGAAAGAAATAAATAAAACGGTTCAAGCTCTGAAGACCTATAAAGAGGTAATGGAAGAAACTCAGGAATATACAAACAATCAGATGTAAGAAATCAAAAAATCAGTTCAAGATCTGAAGGCGAAAATGGATTCAATGATAAACACACAGACAGAAGAAAAACGAGAGCGTGAGACCTCAGAGAAGAAGGCGAGCAACACAGAGGTGAGCTTTTCTAACAGAATCCAAGAGATGGAAGAACGAATCTCAGGTCTAGAAGATACAATCACAGATCTTGAAGCAACCATTAAGGAAAATGCCAAATCTGAAAAACTCCTGACACAAAACATCCAAGAAATTAAGGACACCATGAAAAGAAGAAATTTGAGGATAATAGGCATTGAAGAAAGAAAAGATATCAGTCTCCAAGGCCCAGAAACTATTCTCAATAAAATCATAGAAGAAAATTTCCCCAATCTAAAGAAAGAGATGCCTATAAGCATACAAGAGGCCGACAGAACACCAAATAGAATTGGCCAGAAAAGAAAAACTGCCCGTCACATAATAATCAAAATACAAAACATACAGAACAAAGAAAAAATATTAAAAGCTGCAAGGGAAGAGGCCAAATAACATTTAATGGCAAACCTATCAGAATTACACCCGACTTCTCAGCAGAGACCATAAAAGCCAAAAGGGCCTGGACAGAGATCCTGCAAACCCTAAGAGACCACAGATGCCAGGCCAGACTACTTTACCCAGCAAAATTATCAATGACCATTGATGGAGAAAACAAAATATTCCATGACAAAAACAAATTCAAACACTACCTATCCACAAATCCAGCTTTACAGAAGGTACTAGAAGGAGAACTCCATCCCAAAGGGTCAAGCTACAACCAAAACTACTCAGGAAATAGATAACTATACCATGGCAAAAACACAACTACACAAACGCTCGACTGGAACCAACATCAAAATTAAGATTCTTAACAGTCACTGGTCATTAATATCTCTCAACATCAATGGTCTCAATTCTCCAATAAAAAGACACAGACTACCTGAATCGGTACATAAACAAGATCCAACATTCTTCTGCATTCAAGAAACACATCTCACCCATAATGAAAGGCATTACCTCAGGGTAAAAGGTTGGAAAAAAATATTCCAATCAAATGGTCACAAGAAGCAAGCAGGCATAGCCATTTTAGTATCGAACAAAATAGACTTTCAACCAAAAATTAATCAAAAGGGATGGGGAAGGACACTTCATACTCATCAAAGGTAAAGTCAACCAAGATGACATCACAATTCTGAACATCTATGCTCCCGATACAAGGGCACCCACATTTGTAAAAGATCTGCTAAAAAAGCTTAAACCACATATCGATCCCCACACAATAATAGTGGGAGACTTCAACACCCCACTCTCACTGAAGGATAAGTCATTGAAACAGAAACTAAGCCGAGAAATAACATCATTAACCAATGCCATGGGTCAAATGGATCTAACAGATATCTATAGAACCTTTCACCCAAATAAGAAAGAATACACCTTCTTCTCTGCACCCCATGGAACCTTCTCCAAAATTGATCACATCGTAGGTCACAAAGCAAGCCTCAATAGATACAAGAGGATTGAAATAATACCTTGTATCCTATCAGATCACCATGCTCTTAGGCTGCAATTCAACAACAACAGAAATAACAAAAACCCTACATGTACGTGGAAACTAAACAACTCTCTGCTAAATGACACCTGGGTCAGGGAAGAAATAAAGAAAGAAATCAAGGAGTTTCTGAAATTCAATGAAAATGAAGGAACAACATACACAAATTTGTGGGATACATTGAAAGCAGTGCTAAGAAGAAAATTCATAGCATTAAATGCCTTTAAAAAGAAACTGGAAACATCGCACATAAGCATCTTAACAACACAACTGGAATCCCTAGAAAAAAAAGAAGCAGAAACACCCAGAAGGAGTAGACGTCTGGAAATAATCAAACTCAGGGGTGAAATTAACAAATTAGAAACTAAGAAAACAGTCCAAAAAATCAATAAAACCAAAAGCTGGTTCTTTGAGAAAATCAACAAGATAGACACGCCATTGGCCAAACTAACTAAAAGGCAGAGAGATAGTATTGAAATCAACAAAATCAGAAACGAAAAGGGAGACATAACAACACACACTGAAGAAATACAAAGAATCATAAGATCCTACTTTGAAGGAATATATGCCACAAAATTTGAAAATCTAAGGGAAATGGACGATTTTCTTGATCAATTTCATTTGCCAAAGTTGAGTAAAGAACAGATAAACAAGCTAAATAGTCCCATTTCCCCTACAGAAATAGAAGCAATCATTGACAGTCTCGCAACCAAAAAATGCCCAGGGCCAGATGGTTTCAGTGCAGAATTCTAACAGACCTGCAAGGGTGAGCGAAAACCGATACTCTTCAAGCTACGCCAAAAGATAGAAATGGATGGAATATTACCAAATTCATTCTATTAGGCCATAGTCACATTGATACCTAAACCTCACAAAGACTCAACAAAGAAAGAGAATTTCAGACCAATTTCTCTTATGAACATCGATGCAAAAATACGAAATAAAATACTTGCAAAATGAATACAAGAACACATCAAAGATATCATTCATTGTGACCAAGTAGGCTTCATTCCAGGCATGCAGGGATGGTTTAATATACGGAAATCCACCAATGTAATCCACCATATAAACAAACTGAAAATAAAAAACCACATGATCATCTCTTTAGACGCAGAGAAAGCATTTGATAAAATCCAACACCCATTCATGTTTAAAGTTTTAGAGAGATGAGGGACACAAGGCACTTTCCTCAACATAATAAAGGCTATATACAGCAAGCCAATAGCCAAAATCAAAGTAAATGGTGAGATACTCAAGGAAATTCCCCTAAAATTGGGAACAAGGCCAGGCTGCCCACTCTCTCCATATCTCTTCAATATAGTACTCGAAGTTCTAGCCAGAGCAATAAGACAACAAAGGGAGATCAAGGGGATCCAAATGGGAAAGGAGGAAGTCAAATTATCCCTCTTTGCAGATGATATGATAGTGTACATAAGTGACCCTCAAAATTCCACCAGAGAACTCCTACAGCTGATAAACACCTTCAGCAAATTAGCTGGATACAAAATTAACTCAAAAAAGTCTGTAGCCTTCCTATACACAAATGACAAGCTTGCAGAGGAAGAAATTAGGAAAGCCACACCCTTCACATTAGCCACAAGCAATATAAAATATCTAGGAGTTACCCTAACTAAGCAAGTGAAGGACTTGTTTGAAAAAAATTTCAAAACTCTGAAGAAAGAGATTGACGATGATCTGAGAAGATGGCATGATCTTCCTTGCTCATGGATCGGGAGAATTAACATAGTAAAAATGGCCATCCTACCAAAAGCAATCTACAGATTCAATGCAATCCCTATCAAATACCTACACAATTTTTTAAAGACATTGAAAGTTCAATTCTGAACTTCATGTGGAAAAACAAAAAACCCAGAAGAGCTAAAACAATCTTGTACAATAAAAGGTACTCCAGAGGAATCTCCATACCTGATCTCAAACTGTACTATAAAGCAATAGTAATTAAAACAGCTTGGTACTAGCACAGCAACAGGCTGGTTGATCAGTAGAATCGAATCGAAGACCCAGATATGAATCCACACACATATGGTCACTTGATTTTCGACAAAGAAGCCAAATCCATTCAATGGAAAAAGAATAGCATCTTCAACAAATGGTGCTGATCTAACTGGAGGTCTATGTGTAAAAAAAAATGCAACTGGACCCATATTTGTCACCTTCCACAAAACTCAAATCCAAGTGGATTAACGACCTCAACATAAAACCAGAGACACTAAGTCACTTAGAAGAAAAATTGGGGAAGAGCCTGGAACATATTGGCACAGGAGACAACTTCCTGAACAGAACACCAACAGCCCAGGCCTTAATGTCAACAATTAATAAATGGGACCTCATGAGGCTGAGAAGCTTCTGTAAGGCAGGAGACACTGTCAAGAGAACAAAGCGACAGCCTGCAGACTGGGAAAAGATCTTCACCAACCCTACATCTGACAAAGGTCTAATATCCAAAATATATAAAGAACTCAAGAAACTAAACACCACCAAACCAAATAACCCAATTGAGAAATGGGGCTTGGAACTAAACAGAGAATTCTCAACAGAGGAATATCAAATGGCTGAGAAACACTTAAAGAAATGCTCAACCTCCTTAGTCATCAGGGAAATGCAAATCAAAACAACTCTGAGATTCCATCTTACACCCATCAGAATGGCTAAGATCAAAAACTCAAGCGACACCACATGCTGGCAAGGATGTGGGGAGAGAGGAACACTCCTTCATTGCTGGTGGGAATGCAAACTAGTACAGCCACTTTGGAAATCTATCTGGTGCTATCTCAGAAAACTGGGAATAGGGCTTCCTCAAGACCCAGCTATTCCACTCCTTGGAATATACCCAGAAGATGCTCCAGCACACAACAAGAAAATTTGCTCAACCATGTTCATAGCAACCTTATTCATAATAGCCAGAACATGGAAACAGCCTAAGTGTCCATCAGTAGAAGAATGGATAAAGAAACTGTGGTACATATACACTATGGAATACTACTCAGCTATTAAAAACAAGGAATTCCCGAAATTTGTGGATAAATGGATTGAGCTAGAAATGATCATAATGAGTGAGTTAACCCAGAAGCACAAAGAATCAAATGGAATATACTCACTTATATCTGTATACTAGCCCAAGGGGCATGTCCCACGAAAGCCTTCACTTACCAGGAAACTGGGACAAAGGGGAGGACATCCTATTGGGACTCTAGATGAGAGAAGCATGGGAGAATAGCAAAGTAGAAGGATCCAGAGGATCCTAGAAACCTACAAGTAGAACATTATGATAGGCAGATTTGGGCCCAGGGGTCCACTCAAACTAAGGCACCAGCCAAGGACAATACAGGCAGTAAACTTTAAACCCCTACCCAGATCTAGCCAATGGTCAGAACAGTCTCCACACTTGAGTGGAGAGTGGGATATGACTTTCTCACTTACTCTGGTGCCTCACATTTGACCATGTCCCCTGGAGGGGGAGACCTGGTGGCACTCAGAGGAAGGACAGCAGGTAGCCAAGAAGAGACTTGATACCCTATGAGCATATACAGTGGGAGGTAATCCCCCTCAGGAACAGTCATAGGGGAGGGGAATAAGGGGAAAAGGGGAGGGAGGGAAGAATGGGAGGAGACAAGGGATGTGATAACCATTGATGTGTAACAAGAATAAATTAATAATAAAAAATTTTTTAAAAAATAAATAAATATCATATATTAAAAAAAAAAAAAAGAATAGCCCACAATGACCACTCACACTCAGACACTCAACTCAGAATGATGAAAGTTTATTGAATGCTAAACAAAGACTGGTTGGTCAGAGACACACAGTGGACTCGGGAGCCAAACTGTGGTGCTGGTTTGTTTCTAAAGCAGGCTTTGTATAAGAAAAGCCATAACCAGGAGGACCAGGGGTAGGAAGCAAGGGGAGGTCAAAGTTACATCATTTTGACTAGCTAAACAAAGTCTTTCTAGTTAACCTTTAATTTGCTTGGTCCTGCAGTCGGGACTTTCCAGTTCCCCACCATTTCAGGAGAAAGGAGCATAGCAGGGGATTGTGGTTTTGTTTAAGTAGAACACATATCATTAATTCAAGCAGAACATTCAACAAGCATTTATTTTGTTTATTTTTGTTTTTTTGTTTTTTCAAGACAGAGTTTTTCTGTGTAGCCTTGGCTCTCCTGGACTCATTTTGACAAGCATTGAATTGTAAGTAAAAGGCTATGATTCCAGGAAGGCGCAGCTTAATTTTACTTTATGGTCAAAATGGATACAAAAAAACAAAATGGCTGAGATTATCGTAGGCAGTAAGGCCTAGACATGTCTGGACATGTCTCAGTGTTGATGTGCCTCAACAATTGTGTTTGCCAATAAAGATTCAAGAAATAAGTGCTGGGTGAAAGCCTGCAAGCTCAGAGAGGCAGAGAAAGCACCCAGCCGACCTTCCTCCTCAGCTAATGTCCCAGACGGCCGCTCTGTTTCTCCACACCATCTGAAAAAGAAATCAAGCTCAATGTCCCTCCCTTCTATTTTCTGTCTGTCTCTCTATCCATCCTCCTGACTTACTCTTACTCTCTATGGGTTTTTCCTGTGTTCACTCCCTGTCAACTGGAAGGCTGCTTGCTCTTGACCTATGGTTGACTTTATTTAATCCTGCTTACAACACTCAAGGAAAAAGCTCTTGGACAAAGGTGTGTGCTAGGGCTGAGCAACACCAGTAAACAACACAATCTTGGGTTTCACAGTGTGATCAAATATCCTACAACAACACCCCCCAACTAATGTCTCAAAAGAAAGTACACTTGTTCCTTAAAGTGTCAACATCAGAGAAAATTTCACAAGAAAAACATTTGGAATCAGGAAACAACATCAAAGCTACATGTTTCAAATTCCATATTAGACCTATGCCTGATTGTCTTTGAACTAACAATTTAACCTTCACTAGAGTAACTAAATGTATTTTTGATGTCTTTCCAAACCTTGGTGTATGTATTAGGCCCCTTTCCTTTTTGGAGTTATGTAAATTTGCACTCACACTCATTAATTTCTTAGCTGTATAAAAATTATTCTCCTATCCTAGACAACTTTCAACCTTCTGTGCATAAAGGGCATAGAATTATAATAGAAAACAGTGATATAGAAGATAGAACTCAGAGGATAGACAGTCTCTCCTTCATTTGTTCATTCAGTAAATATTGCAAAGCATCTAAGATTCTAAATAGCCAAAACAATCCTGAGCAATACTAAAGGTATCTTAATATCTAATTTCAAAATAATAGTAATAAAACAGCATGTTATTGGATATATATAAAATATAATATATAACATATTATTTTTTTTATTAATTTATTCTTGTTACATCTCAATGTTTATCCCATCCCTTGTATCCTCCCATTTCTCCCCCCCACCCCCATTTTCCCATTATTCCCCTCCCCTATGACTGTTCCTGAGGGGGATTACGTCCCCCTGTATATTCTCATAGGGTATCAAGTCTCTTCTTGGCTACTTGCTGTCCTTCCTCTGAGTGCCACCAGGTCTCCCCCTCCAGGGGACATGGTCAAATGTGAGGCACCAGAGTACATGAGAAAGTCGTGTCACACTCTCCACTCAACTGTGGAGAATATTCTGACCATTGGCTAGATCTCACTTACCAGGAAACTGGGACAGAGGGGAAGGCATCCTATTGGGACTCTAAATGAGAGACGCATGGGAGAATAGCAAAATAAAAGGATACAGAGGGTCCTAGAAATCTACAAGTAGAACAATATGATAGGCAGATTTGGGCCCAGGGGTCCCGCTCAAACTAAGGCACCAGCCAAGGACAATAACATATTATTATATGTTATACATACAATATATTATATTTTAATTGTATATTATGATTATATATTTTATATTAATTATATGTTATAATTAATATACTATTATATTAATTATATCCAATTAAAATATATACCTAATCATATAGTATGTATAATAATAGCATAATATCCAGTGTGTAATTATATATCCAATTATATTATATTTTTTAAATTGGATAGACTAGAGTACCCAGAAATAAACCTATAAACTACAGCCATATGTTTCTCAATAAAGGAGCTAAAAACACAAGTTGTATAAATGATGACCTCTCAACAAATAGAGCTGGGGAAAGTAGACATCCATTTGTAGAAGAATGAAATTAGATCCTTATATCTCTCCCTCTACAAAAACCAATTCAAAATAGAACAATGTCCTCCTTGTAAGACTTGGAAGTATACAGGAAAAAATAAAGGAAATATTATTCTTCAAGCTGTAGATATAAGCATAGAAAATAGTATGAATTGACAAATGGTACACAATGTAAAGGTTTCAACACTATAGAAAAAGCAATATGCAGAATGAAAAGCTCGTCTATAGAATGGGAGAAATTTTCTGTCAGCTAGACATCTAACAGGATATCAATATGCAGAATATGTAAAGAACTCAGCAAATTAAATAATGAAAGAAGAAATAATCAAGTCAACAAGTGAGCAAATGAAATAAACAAATGATGAAGTACAAATTACCAGTAAATTCATAAAATAATGTTCACCATATTTAGTCATCAGGAAAAATGCAAATTAAAACTACATTGATATTCCACAAGTACATACCTGAAGGAATCAGAGTCACCATGTAGTAGAGACACTTGCATACATGTCTATCCTAACACTTTTCACATCAGCCAAGTTGTAGGATGAGGCTGAGTGCTTATCAATAGGTAGACGGGGAAGAAAAACTTAGTCTATACACCTGAGTTCTACTCAGCCATCAGGAAGAATGAAATTATGTTCTGTACTAGAGAATGAATGAATGAAGGGAGCATTGCGTTGAGTGATATAAGCTGGATTCAGAAATACATGAATAAAGTAGATTTTTAGAAAAGGATATGAGGGGCTGGAAAATGGCTGGGCTGTTAAGAACATTTACTTCACAGTCATGAAGAGAGGTCTGAGTCCAGACCCTAGAACCCACAAAACAAGCCAAGCTTTCCCCAACAATGCCAATAATTCGAGCGCTGAAGGAGGCAGAGACAGGAGCATCGCTAGGGCTTGCTGTCTTCTAGCATAATCAAAACTCAATTCCTGGGTTCAAGAAGAGATCTTAACTCAGTAACAGTCAGAAAACAAAGGAGGAGGACACAAGCAAACAAACCAACAAATATTTTTAATTGACCCTTAAAAAAGGAACAAGAACATAAGTAAGCATGTAGAAGACTTTGTGGGGAAGAAAAGGAGATATGAGAATAAAGATAAGGAAACAAAGGTGGATAGTAAGTGGTAAATATGATCAAAGAACATTATATTGTGCATATGAAATCTATCATCTTTACACAGATAAAATAAACATTCTGTTTTCTTTCCCTGTGTTAGTCTCTGTGCTGCAGACTGTGGTGATAAAGACATGATGCCAGAATAGTGACATAACCTACACTCTCAGCAACCAAAAAGACTGAGGCTGGTTGATTTGAGGCCATCATGAGCTAAATAACAAAACCATGTCTCATTAAAAAGGGATGGGGAGAAAGGCATGCAAACATGAGTGCAAGGTAAAAATTACAAGTTGGCCTTCTCCTTCAAGATGCTAATGCTGACGTGGATCAGTCATGCAACCACCTACCTTACCACGGACTCAGTCTAGAGAGCCATGGGAATGGAGCCTGAAAACAGAAACATAATAAAACTGATTTAAAATTGGGAGAGAGATCAAAGAAAGTTTCACACTCCAAATCCTTTCCTCTGACAAGTGGGGCTTTTCTAGGTAAACAAGATCAGCACAGGTGTATGAAGCAGTGAGGCAGCATGTCGTGTTTTACCACAAGCAGTTTGAAACTACTGGAGGAAAGCTGTCTCGGGGTCCAGGCTAGAAGGCAAATGCAGTCAGACCACAGAAGCTTTCAGTTCATTAGTAAAGATAAGCTTGAGTTTTAGGATGTGGAATCACATGATTAATTTGGGTATGGAAGTAGAGATATGAATTTGGGAACTTGACTTATGGGTTGAATTTTTAAAGCAGAATACATTTTGTTCTGATAGACCTTGTGAGTCAGAAAAGAGGCTGAGAAACCAGCTCTTCTTGGCACCCTGGTTGAAGGAGCAGGGAGAGCCTGCAAGCAGAGGCCACAAAGAGTAAGAAGAGAAGTAAGGTAAAATCCACACAGGGGGTTTCAGGAAGCTTCTAACAATGTAGTAAAATGATGAAGTGAGAGGAGAGAATGGACTTCTGTGTAAGCAGCAGATGGTCTGGGGAGAAGTGGGTTTGGAAGACAGATTTAGAATTCTAAGAAGTGAATGAAAGATAAGGAAGTATAGATAATTCAGGATAAATGAAAGGCTGGAGAGAAGAAATGAGGCACTTTAGGCTCTGGTGGCTTTGGTTGTTTTGTTTGTTTGTGTAGGTTTGGTTTTTGGTTTTAGAAACAGGGTTTCTTTGTATCTGTAGCTGTACTGGAACTCTCTCTATATATAGACCAGGATAGCCTTGCGTTTACAGAGATCCACCTGCCATTGCCTGTTGAAGGTTATTTTTATAAAACTGTTTGTTTCTCTTTGTTTCTGTCTTATCCCTGTTATCATGCAAATAACTGAGTGGTTATTGATCTATTCTTAACCCTCTAAGCTAATTTGGCTTCCTCCCAGTTTACATCCCAGAGATACACTTTGTAGCTTTCCTGCTCTGACTCTTCTCTCCTCGTGTTTCCTGGGCCTCTTTTCATAGCTGAATCCCCTAATTCTTCCTCTAACTCTTCTTCCCATGGCTGGCAGGAAGTCCAGCCCTATTCTCTCCCCTGTTCAGTGATTGGCTGTAAGCTGCTTTATTGGCCTACAAGGGGACAATTGGGGAGCTGAGTTTATACAACGTTGAGACAGGAGATTCTCAGAACAAGGATTGCAACCAGATATGGGGGAGAGGTACAAAAAATCAGCATTTGAATTACACAATAACATTATGCCTATACCTCCCTCTTTTAGTCTAATAAATGGATCTTTCTCTTACAATAACAAACTATATATAATAATACCAATTATAAAAATTATTAGGTAAAATTTATATTTGTATATTTGGAAGTCTTAAAATATTCTACTGTCTATCAATTTCTATTATCCTAAATAATTTAACTGTGAGACTACAACTATTTAGTCTTGAACCCCATCAGAGACTTAAAAAGGAATAAATATTAACTAAATATATAGGAAGTACAAGCAAAAAGCTTCAAAAAGTATAGAAATGACAGAGATATTTGGCTGCCTAGACAGTCCCCCAAAATTTCTCAATAAAGATGATGTTGGAGCATCATCTCTAGCCTTCTGGCTCAAAATATTTGACAGACTTTTTTATGAAGCAGGAATTATAAAGGACTTGCCTACCTTGCCCTTGTAAAGCTGACTGGCATCCAGCCATTTTGTCCTGTTTGGACAGTATTGTGTCTGTAACTGACATAAAGTCATTTTCTCATCCAGTGGCTAACTGAGCACATGAAGTCTTTGGTGTTCTTTGAATAGGAATGTGCCAGGAGCAGACCTCATTGTCAAAAAACTCTTAAGTTAATAAAATATCTTTACATGCCATATTCTATAGGTCTCTGAGGTGTTTGAAGACCAACTATCTATCTGTCTGAATTGTTTGTCTTTACCTTTTTAATCTGTCAATCTAGGAAACACATTTTTATAATTAACTAAACTAGTATCTAACATAACCATGAGTTTGATTGTCCAATTGTCAATATTCATTTCTTGCTTATCCTAAATAGTTCATAATAGCAGCTTTCAAAAAACCTAGAACTTATTATATTCTTAAGAATTACATAGGTATAATACCTTAGCATGTTGTAGCAAAATATAATCTTAAATCTGTATTAATATACAAATATCTATGCCAATATAATATTTTTGACTCATTAGTATTCTTTGGTCTAAAAGTAGATTCAATAACCTATCCTTTTACTTATCTTTCCTATACTCAGCCCCTTTAAAACAATAACAAACATCTATCACCCATTTAATGACCAAAAACCATCTATCCCCTCTTGGGAATAAGGCTTAGTTTTCTTAAATTGCTTCCTGCTGATTTGGGACATAGTTTTTTTTTTCTTTTGAGGGTCCAAGAAAAGTGGGATATTGTCCAGTCTTAAGAAAGCTACTATAACTTTTGCTATCCAGTCTTTTCGTGCTGAGAGAGTTAAGAGATTAACTGAAATCATGACTGGAACAGTCTGTGATGCAGGATGATTTAGTTGACCATTTTGAACTTGTCCCACGTGCACATTTTTGAGGAAACGGTTATTGAGGCCGTCTGTGTGGTTGGGTCACCTGGGCTATTTATCTTGTCTTTTTTTAGTGTCTGGTCCTCTTGTTCTGTCCTGTTTGGTCTTCTTGATTTCTTTCCTTCTCTCAGCACACAGATCTTCAGGAGGTCTCTCCTTGTCAAATCTTAGTTCCAACAGTTTGGATGGGATGCATAGCTTTTTGTTTCCCGTTGAAATAAGGGCATATTTTCTTCCCCAACACAACACATTTCCTATCTTCTATTTTGGAATTAGGACCTTTATACCCTGATCTAATTTAGCAGTCCTTTTTAAAATCCAGTATATCTTAGCAGGTGTGCTGCTTCTCTCACTTAAAACTTTTAAGATCAATAAATCATTTTAATCTGTTTGGGGAGATATTATATTCTTCTTCTGTTTTATGATCATCTTTTGAAAATTACTGTTAGATCTTTTTATAATTGTATAACCTATAAGGTTATAAGTTATATCTGTAATAGATTTCATACCATAATGTCTAAAAATTTGATGCTTTCCAATGGATATATACACTGAAGCACCATCAGCCCTAATTTAGAAATGTATCTCCAATGCAGTCATTATCTCTAACAAATGTATAACCTTAGAATCATATTCTCCAGAAATTAAGGCAAAATTCCATTGGAATTCTGAATATGAACCTATGGCATGGTGCATGTATTTCAGTTCTCCAAACTCTGCAAAATGGAGTCCAGAAGCCGTTGTGTGACCTTGTTCCAAGGCAACACCAAAAAGTATTTTTACTTTAGCATATAGACCTTTATCCTGTAGTTGAATCTTGACAATACATATATAACATACAGTCTAAACATATTGGCCTGTAGCTGAGGTCTTAACACCTAGCATCTCAATGAGCTGCCATTCTACAGTTTCTTCATCCCCTTGTGGATTTTTCTTATCTGATACTACCTTTTTTGGTGTTATTGTAAGTTCCAGACTGGATTTCTCTGGAGATTCTCTGTTTTGATTTAAAGATTCCTCAAACCTCTGTTCTATGGCCTTTAATTTATCATCTAATTTCTCCTTCTCTTCTTTCTCTAAGTCTGTCTTACTCTGATCTCTCCCAAAGAGGATATACAAAACTGAAATCATCACTGAAAAAAATTATTTGTATGCTAAGGGAAACAAACTCGAATGAAATCCAGAAGCACTGTGTCATTGTAATCTTTTTCAACATCGAAAATAATCTTTAATCTCAAAAATTTCCCTAAAGGATTTTATTTTCTTAGACTGAGCTTTACTTCCAAACCTCATCAGTTAAGGTGCCTGAGGCTTCTTGGTCTGGCTCTGGCTCCTGCTTCCAGAGAGAGGAGAGTAAAGAGAAGACTATTCTGGAAAATCAATGGTAGAAATACTTGTTCACACCATCCAGGTCTGGTGAAAAGCAAGGTCTAGGGTAGGCTGTATAAGAAAAATGAGAAAAGTTGGGGCAATTTGGTGTACAAAACAGGAAAGGAAGCTGATAAAGGTAGCTAAGGAGGGTCACTTATGAGCTTGAGGGTCTTTAAGAATTAAAGAACCCCAATTTTTCTGGTGACATCAATCTGCCATATTCTGGATTCCCTTGTAGCTTCAGTGACCCAAAAATGAAAGCTAGATTTATCCAGAATCTGACACTGCACCATAAACAAGAAGGTTGATAGTGTTGGCAAGAGACACAAGCAGAAAAGAAGAGAGAGGTGCTCCAGATGAGCATGCCAGTCAGAAAGGAAAGGGAAGGGCCAAAGAACTAGAAGTCTTCTCAGGTTCACTGACAGGAGATGGAGGAACTAGAAAGTTAAGACAGCAACTAGCCAACACATGCAATAGTCCAGAGAGGAGGAGCGCCTTTGGACCAAGTCACCAAAGTGTGACCACGAGAGTAAAGCAAAATGAAGGTATATATGGTGTCATTGAGATAAAACAACTCAAAGCTGAGACACTGCTTCTTGGGGACTTGGTATTTATTATCTCCCAAGAGCAAGCCTGTGAGGTAGAGACTATTGCAGTCATCATCCATATTTTATTGATGAGGAAACAGACAAGGAAAGTTTAAGCAACTTCCCTAGAAGGAACAGAGACTCAGACCCAAGCCATATGTCACTAGAGTCCCCTTTTGCAATGCCACACTATACTGCTGCTTTCCCTAAAACAACAGCAATGGCATCTGGGAGCCACGGGAGGCACATGAAGACCAAGAGGTGGAAAGACACAAGATGAATGGTCATCTAACTAAAAGATCTCCCAGACACCATGAGAATTCATCACAAAAATCTATACTGAGTCTCCAGTATTCACCAGTTTGTGCTATAAATCAAGGGATCCTACCTAGTACAGCAGCTGCAGGGCCAGGATTAAATTTCTTCCATATCCCTCCATGAAATTTACACAGAAGTTTTTTTTTATTTTTAAAAAACTGAAATATTCTGGTATTCAGCCTGCTGGCTAGTAGAATCTTACATTAATTGAGTCTATAAAAATCCACATGCCAGCAGCCAAATATGCTCATCTGAGAAACAACTGAACAATTCACAGCAGAATCAAATGGTCCAGTACACAAAGGAATAAATAGATGGTAAAACAATAGTTCACTTCACAGCCCATCTGGCCAAGCCAAGAGACTGCACCTGCCACTGGCCAACCTGGCCACCCCAGAACTTCTTAGATTGTGCTTTCTTGGAACATCTGGAGGGAACAAGATGAAATCAGATTTGTGTGTGTGTGTGTGTGTGTGTGTTTTAAGCCAAATTTTAAAAGTGTGCCTACATGGAAGAGCTTCTCCTTTCTCAGATATTCAACTATATCATGCCACATTTGTCCAAGAATTTCAAACAACACTTCCTGAGAATTATTCCAAGAACTGCAGCCTAACTGACAGCAGCATATAAATTTCCCAGGGCTGAGTTATTGGTAGAAGGAGGATGTCAATTTCATGTCATAACATGCTTTGTTCAGTATTTGTGGCGATAAACTTCAGAATGAACTATAGCATCCCATAATTTTCCCGCATTACTAGGAGATGGGCTGGCCAGCATTTACATTTTATAGCATCTTTTTAAGCAGCAGTTATGATTTTTGTCAGTTTTCTGCCAAAAATCTTTGTAGGAAATATCTTCCCATCTTATATCAGGAAATGTCTTAGAATGTAGAAGTAAGCTAAAAATGTAAAAGTTAAGATTTCTCATCCCAGGCTGGAGAGATGGCCCAGAGGTTAGGAGCACTAGTCGCTCTTCCAGAGGTCCTGAGTTCAATTCCCAGCAACCACATGGTGGCTCATGACCACCTATTTTGAGATCTGGTGCCCTCTTCTGGTATGCAGGCATATATGCAGGCAGAACACTGTGTACATAATAAATAAATGTCTTTTTTTTTTCTTTTTTTTTTAGAAAAAGGACTTATCATTCCATAGAGTGTGAGTTACCAAAACTTGCCAGCTATCCGTAAGAAAGTCAACACTGGTGTTCAGGTAGGAGTCTTTGGCAAACGGATAGCCTTGAGAATGGGAGAGGCCTTGATGCAAATCCCTGCCATCACTAAACTAGACATATCTTGGCCTGTGTCCGTAAGCATATAGCTTTTTCACACACTAACACGTTAATTATAATGCTCAGTTTATCATAAAAGCTATGATATTCTATTTCTTTTTTCTTTACTTCTTTTAATTTGATTTCACAGAAGCTCCAAACTCAACTGGCTTCTCGTTCCCTCTCAATATAAAGTCTTCTCGAGTTCTTCATTTTTTTTTTTTTTTCTTTTTCTGCTGGTATCACAAAGGGCTTTTTGCTTGTTCTTTCTTATCTTCCTTATCCGCCCACTTCCTAAGTATCAGAATTGTTTGAATTCAGTACTAAGCCCCCTTTCATTTTTATATCTAGTCACTCACTAGACACAATTATCCTACCCCCTCTTCACCCTGCCCAGACCTGCCAAATTTCCAGTCCAATTCTCTCTTCCGATTTTCAGTCTCATGTATCCTTGTATATACTTGGCATCTCAATGTGGACATCCAAAATTGAGTCTTTAGCATGACTCTGACCCCACAGCCCACCAGGCAGCACTGTCCCTGGAAATGTTTCATCTTCATCATGTTTCCAGTTAGAGTAGCCATCCATCTGTACCTGATTCTTTCTGACCCCCTCCCCAGTGGTATAATCTCAGAGCCTGGAATATTCCTTTTGAATGTTTACACTAATCTTGCTAGGCATGGATATAAGGTAAAAGCAAAATAGAGTTATTGTCCAATAAATCCAGTATTTGAAGAGGAGCCCCTGGTGTACACAAACAGGCAATCTTGCCTACACAAACAACAAGAGAAAAGAACTGCAGGATAAAACACTGTGTTAGCATTTGCCTGGGATCCTGCAGGACACACGGGTCTTGAAATCTAAGTAAGCAAACAAAATTTAGAATCTGCATGGTGACAATCAACCCCATATATTGGCCACGACAATCTCTGGATAAGGAGAAAGGAATGGGAGTGGGGCGAGCAAGGCAGTGAGAAAACTTTAGCTGTATTATAGCAAAGGGTGCTTGTGTTAAATGGCGAGTACAAGTGAGTTTGTTCTTTCCTTAGGCTTTTTTTTTAAGATGTACTTATTTTATTTATTACATATGAGTGCTTTATCTGCAGAAGAGGGTATCAGATCACATTATAGATGGTGTTGAGCCACCATGTAGTTGCTGGGAATTGAACTCAGGGCCTCTGCAAGAGCAGGTGGCGCTCTTAACCACGGAGCCATCTCTCCAGCCCTTTCCTTGGGCTTTATGTGTCTTCTTGATCCATCTCCTTTCTCTACCTTGTCTTGAACCACGGAGCTTAGGCATGTATGTGTACCCCATCAAAGATCTCTTTTGTCTCCTGTCCTTTGACAAGGTCAAGCAGATGGGAATCCACAACTGGGTCCAGAGACAGGAAGTGAAGTCGGATTATTTGTTTTTTCTCCTAGTGCCCTTAGGTTTATAAAAACCACAGCTCCAGGAAGGTCTCCACACAGCACTCTCTGTCTTCTCCCTGAACCTATTGGATTAATTATCTACTGCTATCTAATAAGTAGTCCCAAAATTGTGCGTAGGTGTCATTGAAAGCCGCCGAATCTCTTGTAAGACACTGGTCAAAGCTGTAGCTAGAGCTGTAGTTTCAGCTGAAGCCTCCCTGGAAAAGACTCCTTCACAGTGTGCCCACGAGGTTCTGCCCTCCTTTAATGGTTTGACAGATGCAGCCCTCTAGTTCTTGTTCTGAGGATCTCAGATCATGGCAATGACTTCACCCAAAGAAACTGAGTCAACGGGTGAGACAGAGGGCATAGTCTTTTTGTACTCTCCTCTCAGAGGTGACATCTCTTTTCCTAACCATTCATGTGCCCTAGTCATTGGAGGCAAAGGCCAGGGTGATCTCATAATGAAGGGAATGCAAGAACATTATCTGAGTTTTCCAGAAGCTTGATTTTCAAGTGTAGTTAGAAATTATAAGAAGGAAAAAACAGCTACAAGGTAAGTTTGGAAACAAGGGAGCCAAGGAGTAATGATGAGTGGGATTGAAGACTAAAAAGACAGTATTTGAAAGACTGCGGACTAAGCAGTCATTTCATTTTTCCAAACAGCTCAATAAAAGTAATATCTGAGTAAAGTTTTTGAACAAGTAGAAAGTGGAGGCATACAAAGAAAGGAGAAAGGCATGAGGCTCGTGCAAATAAAAATTTTTCATTGTAAGTAGTTCTAATCTTTCCTCTGTCCTTACAGGAGAAATGGAATTTGTCCTGCTAGACTAGGGAAAGATAAGGAGAATGGGGAACTAGAGAAAAAGATAAGATAAGAACAATAATGAAAATTAATCATAGCATCTGGGAACATTTAAACAACCTTTAGGGAGCAGAGAAAAAAATTCCACAGAAACTTATTACCTTACTTTCAACTTTGACTTTACACCAACTGTGAATCTAGAGAATAAACCCGACGTTTACCTTTAATGAACTGGCGCTCAGTGCTCTCAGGTCTCAGAGATGCTCTACTTCTGACGTTTTCTTGGGGTTTCAGTGTGCCCATCAATTACTGCCAAGCTCACTAATCTGAAGTTTGGTGCTAATGCTAAAATAATTTACATTTTTATTAGAATTCTTATGCTTCCTAGAGAGTTATTTTTATCCCTATAGTATCTTACATGCTCAGAAGAAGAAACAGAAGAAATAGAAGGCAAGATTTCCCATGTTAGCTCAATACCTGCAGATTTGAGCAGGATCCCTCATAGCTTAGAGGAGAGGAAAGCTAACTTAAAACCCTCCCTTTCTTCCTTCCTCCATCCAAGTATACTTTTCCAAACCAGAGTGAAGACAATCCACTTCTGAGATGTCTAAATGTTAGATAGGGGTTGCAGCATAATAACCAAAGAACAAAAACAAAATGAATAGATGTTTTTATGATAACTTTTGAGTGAATGGTAATTCCCTAACTTTCCACTGAGTCTTAAGAACTGTTTTTGAAAGACATTTGTGTTTCTGAAACATGCCCGCTGACTATCTGATCTGAAGAAAAGACTAAATTTTATGATCATGGATTTTCTTTTTTTCTTAAAAAAAAAAAAAAACAGAGTTTCTCTGTATAGTCTTGGCTGTCCTGGACTCACTTTATAGACCAGGCTAGCCTCAAATTCACAGAGATCCACCTGCCTCTACCTCCCTGAATCCTAGGATTACAGGCTTCTGGTGTATGCCACTGTGCCTGGCTATCATGGATAATTTTTAAACTGAATATAACGTCAGTGGTGAGGCCCTAACTCATACCTAATAAGCACTTAGACACACAAATTCATTTGGGATATAATACATCACAGTATAATTCAATTAACTTGGTTTTCCTATTACAATCATCTGAAATGTTTACTTTTTTCACATTTTAGAATGGACAAATTCTTCCCATTCTTATGAGCAACCGCTTCAAAATATAGTGACTGTCACTGGTCGCTAAGACAAAGTTCCCCCGAGGGAGTTCACCATCAGCAGTGGTGACTCACCAGACTGTTAGGGGGTCCTAAGTGAGTAAGCACCATCAATATTAATAAATCACTCAGAGCACAATGTTGACAGGGTCATGGTGACAGTATCAGCAGCACAACAATACATTTTTCTCTGTGTTAACTGGCTTCACGTCTGCCTCATGACTCCCTTCTGTGGAGTGCTCATTCAGAGAGGATATTATCATTTAAGTCATATTTGTTTTTTAAATGGGTTACAAATACACGATCTTCGAAGAGTTGTGAGGGGAACACAGACTCTGGTATGAATGACAATGTTTAACTTTTCACTTGCCTTTCTATAATGCAGCATAATTTTTACCTGAAAACAGACTTTGCCTTGAGTGTGACACATTGGAACTGCAGAAGGGTTTTTTTTTTCCTTTAGAGTTCAGAGTTCCTTATTACTTAGAGAGAAATTATTGCACTACAGAATAAAGATGATATATTTGAAAAGAAAGGCCGGTACTTTTGATTTAATCAAAGGATTATAAAATGACATCAGAAAAAAAAATGACATCAGCTCACTCAGATAAGAAAAATGACTTTTTTGAAACTGGAAATCAAACAAAAATTAGGCAATGAAATTCCATTATAACTATGTCATTCTTTTTAAGTATCCACACCTTCACAAAATATTTATTGAACTCTATTACCATGTTCAAGGCACTGTACTGGACACCAGGAAAAATAGACAAGGTCTCACTGCAAAGACTGAGCCACTCAACCCTGCCTTCCCCACTCTGATAGGCTTCCACCTCTACAGCTGTAGTAAACCTTTTCCTCCATTATGATGTTCCTGACCAATAATTCATATCAGCAAAAATGGAAATTAACTACTACAGAAGATATGAAAAGTGTCTTCAAAGCTATTGATAATGATCTCATCTTTAAGGTGAGATCAGAAAAGCAAGGTGTCTGTCTGGAGTTTCACCTGAACACATACTGTTAATGTCACTTAGTTTAAAAGAGAAATAAAAGACAAGCTGATGTTCTATGACACGAATGACAGATAACAGTGAACTGATGATGAACAAAACTTGACAAAAATTAAGTTTTGATAACTTTATTCTATCTCCTCCAGCAATTGGGTCATTCCTTTGTGTCTTAAAGAACCAACAAGACATATGTTCATCCATCCATTCCATCTGAAGTTCAGGTGTATCAGTGTATCGCTGATCCCACAAGGGTGAAAAGAAGACCACAATTTGTGGACCAGATTTAAGCAACCTTTATTAAATACTGCTGCGCCAGATGTTGCACCGCATCTTGAGATGCCCAAAAGGAACTAGAAAGACTCAAAACCACTGTAAATACAAGAGGAATCTTTAATTCAGCTCAAGCTGGTTCATCCCTGACTCCAAATTAAAGGTCTCAGGAAGCGACCCTGGGAGTTGACCTGGGAACTTTTTTATGAGTTCCTTACCTCCCAGTGCCCTCTAAGAAGGAGGGATCCTAGAAAGGGGTCTAACGTCCAAATGGCTTAACTTATTTTGTTTTGTTTTTTGGTTTGTTTTTTTGTTGTTGTTGTTGTTTTGTTTTGTTTTTTTGGCTCACCATTTGCTCAGGGAGGTGTGCATCTTAATAATCCCATCTTGGGGGGGCGGGGGCAAGTCAGTTGCTATCAGATAACACCTCTTTTTCCCCCTACCTTTTACATCTACTTCTTCAAAGAACTTTGTGAACCTTAGATAGGCCATTTGTGGCACCAAGGTCATCTGGTGTTAGCTCAGAAGAGAAAGCATTCTCCCAGCTCCGCACTCCCTCCGGTGTTAATGCGCTCTTTCTCTCAATACTGGCTAGGCCAGGTCTGTGTTTGTCCTATGCTAAATACTTTCCGCCTTCATTCAATCAGGGCAAGCATATATCCTGACATACTTGCTGCCTACATACCTCCTACCTACTTGTGATCAAACACTTTCTGTCAGTTGAGGCATCCAACCTTGTATATGGAAGTAAAAACACATGGCTTGTTACGTTACATGAACAGCCCCCCAGCACTCAAGTCCTTGGGCAATTAGGGCTTACACCTTTATC